>NC_083580.1:6138072-6198072 GCF_027579695.1 Neoarius graeffei
TTAAAATCACTACGCCATATAAAAATTGTTATAAATCTGCGATTTTGTTTTTTAAACCGAAAGCTGAAAGTTAGGTATAGAATATGTTTCTTACAGAATATGTTACGATGGTAGCTGGTCTTGTATGAATTTCTGAGCTATAAAATGAGTCGTGGTCTATTTTTTACCGTAGCGTGTTATTTGTGTGCAGGGAAGGACACACATTAACAATTTGCATGTGTAGAATGGAATTTTCCACTCCAGCAGTTAGAAGTTGATCGCGCTTCCATTTGCGGTCTTTCTGTTACGCGGGTGATCTGTTCGGACGTTATCGCTGAAAAGCTGAGTTTTCACGGCTTTATTTTGTTTTAGTCTTGCAGTATAAGGCAACAGAATGTTAATTTTTCATCTTACTTTCATATTTCGTAGTGTTTGCGTATTTTTGGCCAATATTTTGCAGCCATGGTCAATTTAGATCGAACTTTTGATAGAATCTACGGCCAGTCATTTTGCCCCGCCCCCAGCTCGCGCTCCGTCCGGTGCGGTAGTGATGTCCCGTTGCTCACGCGCCGCAGCAGAGACCCGCGCGACCTTCAGCCGGTACAGTCGCTGTTCTTTTACCACCGCCGTTATTCTCATCTTTCCGGTGTGTTCTTGATTTTTCCATTGTGTCCTATTTCGCCGTATCAAATCCCCAAAATCTCATCTCATCTCATTATCTCTAGCCGCTTTATCCTTCTACAGGGTCGCAGGCAAGCTGGAGCCTATCCCAGCTGACTACGGGCGAAAGGCGGGGTACACCCTGGACAAGTCGCCAGGTCATCACAGGGCAAATCCCCAAAATGTATCATATTATTCATATTTAAGTGAATAATCAATTCAGTCATCATAACTTGGCATTTTTAACCCAAGCGATCAAAAAAGAGGAAATTTATTCAATATTTTCACTCATCTGTGAAGGAGCAGCTTTAATTCTTCATGATGGAGTTATTTTATATGGAAATCAATTTTACAAAAGCATTTGAATTGTAATCAAAATAAATTTCCATCTTTATTCTTATTAAACATGACAAAAGAAAAACATTGAGCGTAAAGTAAAATTAGAAAATTTATTTTTTGACCATAATGTCCCAAATGAGAGACCAGTTTCTGAGACAGACCCAAATACTCTAACTTGTACGATGTCGTAAAATACAGAGACACCTGGCGTTAGATTCCCCCCCCCATCCAGTAAACAACATACTCGTCAACAATTAAGGTCCCCAACCATTAGCAGAGTAACCCCACCTCTTACATTTTTTTTTTATTTTGCAAAAATACACGATTTACAAAAATGGCATTTTTGCGATCAAATCAGCGGAATTCCGTGAATTTTTCACAGCCCTGTATGATGACTATGAAGGAAGATATTGTGAAAAAAAAATCTGTACCCTATGGGTCCATGTGGCTACTGTTTATAAATAATAGTTTTATGCTCCCATGTCTATACAGTAAATACAGCATATATATTTACTCTACGAGGCAGTAGCCACAAAAATGACTCGTAATCCAAAAATTTGGGGGGGGGGGGGGGGGGATTCACAGAAGTAAAATATACCAAGTGTCTGTACTTTATATTATTCAACTCTTACAGTTTTCGAAACTGAAACCTCCGAACCGAGGCTGACACACATGCTGTTGCCACGACCCAAACTCTTATTTCCCGGAAATGGCCCGGCGCTAGAGCTCAGTGGAACGCACTTTCCCTCTGTAATAAGCATCAACATGTCTGAAAGCCATTTCTTTAGTCTAGTCCATTTATTTCGAATGGTGAACCGAACTGTATACACTCACCGGCTATTTTAATCAGAACACGTGTATGCGCATGCGCAGTGTGCGATCGTTACACTCCTACAACATGATGACGTAGTGACTAGCGCCTCTATATGAGGCAGTAGACACAACAAAAATGATTCCGACTTGGATTTTTTGATGACCTTGACCGGATGACCCTCAAAATGTTGGAGGTTCTATTTGAGACCGATGCCCATCTATCCTGAAGGGTTCATGATGATTGATCCATTCGTTTGCCCGTGATATCGTTTACAAAACATAAAAAAACCCCAAGCGAAAACAGTACCTCGCCCCCTGGTGGACTCCGTCCTGGGCGAGGTAAATAGCTCTAGCTAGCAAAAAACAAAGCTTGTCATGTGACCGAGAAACCAGAAATTCTTGAAAATTGAAAATTTTGTAGTGCTGTCTGAATGTATAGTCAGAATTATTATATTACACCCTATATAGTCAGTGGATCACATCACACAAACACCATTGTACTGCGGTCGCACATCTTCACAGAGCTGTAAAAGCCGTTTCATAACGACCGTTAAGTATTTTGAAGTATCGCATCGCAGTAGTTTGTTTTTCCCTTATGACAACAGGCACGAGACAAATTTATAAGCTGTGGCGCGAAAATGGTGATAATACAGGGTGCTTCAAAAAAATTTGATATTTCACAAATCTAACAACTTTGCCAATTCTCGTTCAACTGACCGCAAACGTTACCAGCATGAGTGAAAACAGGTCGAAATTGTGTGCATTTTTATCTTGGGTATAGAAATGCCATTCGCTGGAAAAGAAACGGCGCTGTGTGTGTTCGAGTACGCTCGAACACAGTCCAACAAAACCGTGCAG
Source organism: Neoarius graeffei (assembly GCF_027579695.1). Classification (NCBI taxonomy): domain Eukaryota; kingdom Metazoa; phylum Chordata; class Actinopteri; order Siluriformes; family Ariidae; genus Neoarius; species Neoarius graeffei. The sequence continues at coordinate 6,140,722 of NC_083580.1, forward strand.
CGTGCATTTATGAGAGAATTCTCTTAAAAAAAAAAAAACGGACCTGACTACCAATTTGACGTGCGCCGTGTCTCGCATCTCAGGCGGCGTGCATATTGAAAAACTGTGAAATGGCTCATGGAATCCACACACCTTTGAATTTCTCGGTCAAATTTTGCGACAGGAATCTTATATTGCTCAACATTAAGCCTGTTCAGCTTCATTTGCCTGGACTTTGTAGTTTCTGGGATATTTACACTACCGTTCAAAAGTTTGGGGTCACCCAGACAATTTTGTGTTTTCCATGAAAAGTCACACTTTTATTTACCATCATAAGTTGTAAAATGAATAGAAAATATAGTCGAGACATTTTTCTGGCCATTTTGAGCATTTAATCGACCCCACAAATTAATGTGATGCTCCAGAAACTCAATCTGCTCAAAGGAAGGTCAGTTTTATAGCTTCTCTAAAGAGCTCAACTGTTTTCAGCTGTGCTAACATGATTGTACAAGGGTTTTCTAATCATCCATTAGCCTTCTGAGGCAATGAGCAAACACATTGTACCATTAGAACACTGGAGTGAGAGTTGCTGGAAATGGGCCTCTATACACCTATGGAGATATTGCACCAAAAACCAGACATTTAAAAATAAAATCTCATATCATCTCTAGCCGCTTTATCCTGTTCTACAGGGTCGCAGGCAAGCTGGAGCCTATCCCAGCTGACTACGGGCGAAAGGCGGGGTACACCCTGGACAAGTCGCCAGGTCATCACAGGGCTGGCACATAGACACAGACAACCATTCACACTCACATTCACACCTACGCTCAATTTAGAGTCACCAGTTAACCTAACCTGCATGTCTTTGGACTGTGGGGGAAACCAGAGCACCCGGAGGAAACCCACGCGGACAACATGCAAACTCCGCACAGAAAGGCCCTCGCCGGCCACGGGGTTCGAACCCGGACCTTCTCGCTGTGAGGCGACAGCGCTAACCACTACACCACCGTGCCGTCCGCTTTACAATTATAGATACAGAAAAAATAAATAAATAAAAATTAAAATAAAAATAATAAATAAAAAAAATAATTAAAAAAAAAGTCCACCGAGTAGGGGTCAGGATGTAATTCCCGTGGTGCAGCAGCCACAGTCCCACCAAAAGGCGCACGAAAACGAGTCCCACATCTCCAGCACCGCCGCCGTCAACAACATCGCTCGAACACCACGCCATGGATCCACAAAGCGAGCAGAGAAGCTCCGCCACGCAGAGCGCTGGTGTGTTCCAAATCGCCTGCACAGCCGCTGCGACGCCACCGAGCAACATCGCTCGGAACATCACACCAAGCACTAAAGCACAGAGTGCTGGACAACCACGATGTTAAATGAGCAACGAGCTCACTGCAGTCCACAGCTGGGAGCGCAGGCATCGCCCACAGCAAACCAAGGCCTGGAGGGAACCGACGCCCAAAACTGGGTCTGGAGCTACACCACAACCGGCGGACAAAACAGTCAAACATCAAACTACATAAACACACAGAAAAAAATTAATAAAAAAAATGAAAATAGAAAAAGAAAATAAAAATAAAATAATAAAAGCTCTGGTGAGAAGCGGCAGCCAGAACACGCACGACGTACTCTCAACCGGAAACGGGAAAAAAAAAAAAAAAAAAAAAGGACTTTTTCACTATAAAAACAGGAACTGTTCTATTTAGTAGAATTTAGCTAGAAGTCATTTACCACATTAGCAATGTATAGAGTGGATTTCTGATTAGTTTAAAGTGTCCTTCGTTGAAAAGAACAGTGCTTTTCTTTCAAAAATAAGGACATTTCAAAGTGACCCCAAACTTTTGAACGGTAGTGTACATCTCAAATATCAGATTTTTTGAAAAAACCCTGTATATTATTGCATGTTGAGGTGAACGGACAGAGGAAGAAGAAGAAAAAAAAAACCCACACGCATAAACGGGCATTCAGGTACAATTAAAAAGAGTAAGAGAAGAAAAAAAACAAGCTCAAATAGAATTACAGTGCAGAGCGACAAATTAATCAAAATGTGATTTAATAGAAGTCAGCGGTGAAGAAGAAGAAAAAAAAAAGTGCTCAGCCTTGATTTGAAAGATTCAGCCGACACAAAGTACTTTGGATTTATTAATGTGGGAAATATGCTCAGCATAATATGGATTTATTTTTGAAAACCCACCAGCCGACACGTTTTAACCGTGCGACAGTAACGACGTAAATAACGGCACGGCAGAGTAGCGCTCGAAAGCGTGTTTTATTTTTATTTTTTCCTCCCCATTTCACCAACGAGCTCACTATATAGTCCTTTAAATAGAATTCCCTAGATAGTGAGTGATTTCGGACACGGCCAGTGCATGAGAAAATTTTACCTTTGACCCTTTTGTGACAGAGTGCTGACGCTGGAGACTCCTTCCATAAACGTTAAACAAATCCCCGTGTGATGATCAAGAGGAAGGAAACAAACAAAAACCACCTCCTCAGAACATTCACGCTCAAACTTTTTTTTAAAAAAATCACTTAAAGCTTTTTATGCTTCCTAAAATCTCCACGCAAACCCGAATGACCCTGAATTTCAGACAATGTTGAACAATGTTCTCATTAAAAAAAGTCTTTAAGATGTCAGACATGTTCAGGAGGTACAGATAACAATCGGTTCGTAAGCGCGGCTTTGGGTTGCACACCTTCCACAGCCAGCCTCGCACACCTGACGCACCGTCTCCGTCTCCCACACACGCAAGGGCTTGAGGAAAGTCCCAGTTTTCCCGCTTTACATCACACGACTAATGTGTCTGAATTACAAGGGGAAAGTTTCACACTGCAGCCTCGAACAGACCTCCATCTCCACCCTGACGGAGCTAATGTTTCGCCCCGATGTGCCTTGGCTTCGCTAGTGCTTACGTTTGGGCCTGTCTGCTTAGAAACGAGTCACCCGGACTGCACCTAGTATCATCACACATCCACGGAACAGAGTGTACACACGCTGCTGTGTTAGGAAAGACTCCAGACACCGGTTTCGCAATCCTTCAGCCAACATGTCAGTTTCACCGACTTGAATTTGCTACACTGTCAGGAGGGGGAAAAAAAAAAAAAAAAGCTTCCTGTGTCTTCTAAAAGGTACCCATGGTCTGATTGTGTACAACCCCAATTCCAAAAAAGTTGGGACAGGGGCAATAAGAGGCTGGAAAAGTTAAAGGTACAAAAAAGGAACAGCTGGAGGACCAAATTGCAACTCATTAGGTCAATTAGCAATAGGTCATTAACATGACTGGGTATAAAAAGAGCATCTTGGAGTGGCAGCGGCTCTCAGAAGTAAAGATGGGAAGAGGATCGCCAATCCCCCTAATTCTGCACCGACAAATAGTGGAGCAATATCAGAAAGGAGTTCGACAGTGTAAAATTGCAAAGAGTTTGAACATATCATCATCTACAGTGCATAATATCATCAAAAGATTCAGAGAATCTGGAAGAATCTCTGTGCGCAAGGGTCAAGGCCGGAAAACCATACCGGGTGCCCGTGATCTTCGGGCCCTTAGACGGCACTGCATCACATACAGGCATGCTTCTGTATTGGAAATCACAAAATGGGCTCAGGAATATTTCCAGAGAACATTATCTGTGAACACAATTCACCGTGCCATCCGCCGTTGCCAGCTAAAACTCTATAGTTCAAAGAAGAAGCCGCATCTAAACACGATCCAGAAGCGCAGACGTCTTCTCTGGGCCAAGGCTCATTTAAAATGGACTGTGGCAAAGTGGAAAACTGTTCTGTGATTAGACGAATCAAAATTTGAAGTTCTTTATGGAAATCAGGGACGCCGTGTCATTCGGACTAAAGAGGAGAAGGACGACCCAAGTTGTGATCAGCGCTCAGTTCAGAAGCCTGCATCTCTGATGGTATGGGGTTGCATTAGTGCGTGTGGCATGGGCAGCTTACACATCTGGAAAGACACCATCAATGCTGAAAGGTATATCCAGGTTCTAGAGCAACATATGCTCCCATCCAGACGACGTCTCTTTCAGGGAAGACCTTGCATTTTCCAACATGACAATGCCAAACCACATACTGCATCAATTACAGCATCATGGCTGCGTAGAAGAAGGGTCCTGGTACTGAACTGGCCAGCCTGCAGTCCAGATCTTTCACCCATAGAAAACATTTGGCGCATCATAAAACGGAAGATACGACAAAAAAAAGACCTAAGACAGTTGAGCAACTAGAATCCTACATTAGACAAGAATGGGTTAACATTCCTATCCCTAAACTTGAGCAACTTGTCTCCTCAGTCCCCAGACGTTTACAGACTGTTGTAAAGAGAAAAGGGGATGTCTCACAGTGGTAAACATGGCCTTGTCCCAACTTTGAGATGTGGTGTTGTCATGAAATTTAAAATCACCTCATTTTTCTCTTTAAATGATACATTTTCTCAGTTTAAACATGAGATACGTCATCCATGTTCTATTCTGAATAAAATATGGAATTTTGAAACTTCCACATCATTGCATTCCGTTTTTATTTACAATTTGTACTTTGCCCCAACTTTTTTGGAATCGGGGTTTTATCTTAAATATATAGAAAGACGCGTCAAGTTCTCTCAAAGCTTCTGATTGGCAAAACTGTTTTTGTGACGTCACTAAACAGGCTAAAGGGTCAGGAAGTCGACGTCATCTGATGCCTCTGAACAGTCGGCTTAAATCTTATGCTACACCTCTGGGGGTGGGACATACAGTACCAATCCCCCCCAAAAAAAGTTTGTACACCCCTACTCACTCATCCGTACATTTTTCTGCATTTTCTACATTGTAGAATACTGTAGATATCAAAACTATGAAATGACACATGGAACATGTACAGATTTATTCTATCAACATTCCCTGGATATGAGCAATCGCGCGCTCTGATTGGCTACTCGACTACTAGGCTATCAGCTCATATACCGCAAGTAGAGAAAAACAAAATGGCGGCGTGCATCACTTTGTCATCAAGTATTTAAAAGAAACAAACAGCTAAATTCATATAATCCCCCCCCCCCAAAAAAAATCCCAAAAGCTCCTGTTCCACACTCCAGCCCAGTCGGTGGCAGTAATGCACCTTTAAGTTGGTTTACCAACCGCCAAAAAAAAAAACCTAAAGAAGAAGAAAAAGAAAATAGTGGTGCGTGTTGCTGAACCAACCGAGGACGAAATAAAGATTCTACTCGAAACCACACACACAAAAAAAGTATTTGATGAGAAGAACACATTTTATTTTTCAAGAATTATTATTAAAACATTTTCCACAAATTGTTAGTCATTTCGTTGGTTTGTTTACATTCTAAGCCGAAATGATTTTGTTGGATGGTTTCATATAAAGTTTATATTTATCGAATTTGCGCCCCAAAAAAAAAAAAAAAAAAAGCAAGCTCCGTTTCTCAAAATCCAATGAATGTGGATAGAATAAAACAGTTATTCCACTCAATCCCATCTTACATGGCTTACAGACAACTCAGTGCTACGCGCCTCATCAGCCGTCAGCTCAAGTACGACTTGATTTTGTGGAATAACAATTGTGTGGTAAATAAATAATTTAAATTAAAAAAAAAAAAGTTTCTTATTTTAGATTCTTCGGCATAGCCACTGTTTCCCTTGACGCTTTACACACTTGAGGCCAATTTATGCTAACAACACAGTCCTCGCAGATGGCGTCGCAGATGGCGTCTGCGTAGCCCCCCCCCCTTCGCAGACACTCTGCGCGCACCTCCCAAAAATTGTGACCACCGCAGAAGCCTCGCAGACAGTGTCGCAGACAAGAGGGCTCTGATTGGTCCACTCTACATCCACTGTACACGCACTTCCACTTCCCTACTTTCCCAGTTTGGTTTGTTTTCACAACCGCCATTTTTAAAAACACGAGCGAAGATGGAGCAGCACGAAGAGCGGTTGATCGAGGAAGTGAGGAAGTACGTACATCTATACGACTCCAGTTCTAGTCATTATAAGTAACCGGAGGATAAACACTCCACTAACCACACCCACCAACTACTCCTAGCGTTTTCGCGACTTCGCGCCCCCTTGCGTTGTGGCGGTGAATAACATCGCGCACGCCTATTACTCCCCGCTCAACGATAAATTACAACTGTCTGCGAAAAGCTATCTGCGAAAGCCTTGTCGCAAGAGCATGCAGAGGCCCTTATTCTCTTAACCAGCTTCCTGAGGTTATCACCTGGAACGCTTTGCAATTAACAGGTGCCTCGTCAAAAGTTAATTAGCGGACGAGTTTCGTGCCGTCTTAATGTGCTCGAGATCAAACAGTAAAGAGTAAACAACAACAACATACAGTCCCTGACAAAAGTCTTGTCACTTATCCATTTTGTCGAAACAACAGCTTATAACCTGACCTTTCATTAATCCATTGGTTTTAGAAATGGCTCATATGAAAGCTAAAACCCTCCCAAATTATGTTTAATATACTAAAATTTGCTGCACTGAAGAAAGATTGATCATTTAATGAACACAGAAAGGTCAGATTTTGGCAAGACGAACGTTGTGTCGCCTACAGAGAGTAATGTGAAAACTGAACAAATAATTTACTTCAAATACAAAAATATATGTTGCATAACATCAGTGAATTAAGTAGTGGTGCTGTGAGATCCAGATTTAATATCTTGTATGACTTCCATGAGCTTGAAGGACTGCATCCATGCGGTTCGACAACGATTCAGACAATTTATTGATGAAGTCATCAGGAATAGCAAAGAAAGCAGTCTTACATGCCTCCCAGAGTTCAAGATTCTTTGGTTTCGTCTTCCATGCTTCCTCTTTCATTCTCCCCCAGACATGCTCAATGATGTTCATGTCTGGTGACTGGGCTGGCCAGTCCTGGAGCACCTTGATCATCTTCGCCTTGAGGAACTTTGATGTAGAGATGGAAGTATGTGATGGAGCGCCATCCTGCTGCAAAATTTGACCCCTTTTATGGTTGGGAATGTAAGAGGTAGCTAATACTTCTTGATATTTTAGGCTATTGATATTGCCTTCCACCCTGCAAATCTCTCGCACACCCCCATACTGGATGTAACCCCAGACCAGGATTTTTCCGCCACCAAACTTAACTGTTTTCTGGGTGAATCTCAGATCCACGCGGGCTCCAGTAGATCTCCTGCAATATTTGCGGTGGCTGTGATGTACAGTTCCTGACAAAAGTCTCGTCGCTTGGGTACAAGTTGACCTTAAGTGCCCCTCAAATATATGTCTAATCAATTTTTTTTTTTTTTTAACAAGAAATGACTAATTTCAATCCCAACAGCTTTTGAAATAACGTTTTGGTGCCAAACGAAACTGCTGAAAAGCATTCTAACGTTCACAGCTTGGTAAAGCCCACTGAGTCAGTTTTTGCAAAGGCAAAAGTCTTGTCATCTTGTCATATGATGCACCCAATCCTAGATTACAGCCTCACCTGTGATCAATAATTGATCAATCAATTAGTGGGTGTGTATAAAAAGAACCCCAGCACACCAGACCTTCACATCAACTGCAACTTGACCTCTGACAACATGCCTAAGATTCACCCTGAGACCAAAGCGTTGATTATCAAGAGGCTGAAGACCAGATCCACTGCTGAGGTGGCCGACACCTTCAATGGTGTCTCAGCGTCAAGTACAAAGAATAAGAAAAAGATTTGAAGAGACTGGAGATGTTTTTTGACCAGCCCAGGTCCGGCAGACCCTGCAAGACAACTGCTCGGGAGGACCGTTTGTTGGCTCGAAAATCCAAGGCCAGCCCCTTTTCCACTGCAGCAGAGCTCCACCAGGCCTGGTCACCTCAAGTCCCCGTGTCAACCAGAACAGTTTGTAGAATTCTGTCTCGAAATGGCCTCCATGGTCGAATCAGTGCCCAGAAACCAGCACTAAACAAAAGGCAATTAAGAAAACGTGTGGCATTTGCCAAGGCCCACAGCCTGCTAAAAGGATGGACGCTGGAAAAGTGGCAGAAGGTGGATTTCGCAGATGAATCTTCGGTCGAATTACATCACAGCTGCCGCAAATATTGCAGGAGACCTACTGGAGTCCGCGTGGATCCGAGATTCACCCAGAAAACAGTTAAGTTTGGTGGCGGAAAAATCCTGGTCTGGGGTTACATCCAGTATGGGGGTGTGCGAGAGATTTGCAGGGTGGAAGGCAATATCAATAGCCTAAAATATCAAGAAGTATTAGCTACCTCTTACATTCCCAACCATAAAAGGGGTCAAATTTTGCAGCAGGATGGTGCTCCATCGCATACTTCCATCTTTACATCAAAGTTCCTCAAGGCGAAGATCATCAAGGTGCTCCAGGACTGGCCAGCCCAGTCACCAGACATGAACATCATTCAGCATGTCTGGGGGAGAATGAAAGAGGAAGCATGGAAGACGAAACCAAAGAATCTTGAACTCTGGGAGGCATGTAAGACTGCTTTCTTTGCTATTCCTGATGACTTCTTCAATAAATTGTCTGAATCGTTGTCGAACCGCATGGATGCAGTCCTTCAAGCTCATGGAAGTCATACAAGATATTAAATCTGGATCTCACAGCACCACTACTTAATTCACTGATGTTATGCAACATATATTTTTGTATTTGAAGTAAATTATTTGTTCAATTTTCACATTACTCTCTGTAGGCGACACAACGTTCGTCTTGCCAAAATCTGACCTTTGTGTTCATTAAATGATCAATCTTTCTTCAGTGCAGCAAATTTTAGTATATTAAACATAATTTGGGAGGGTTTTAGCTTTCATATGAGCCATTTCTAAAACCAATGGATTAATTACAAGTCAGGTTATAAGCTGTTGTTTCGACAAAATGGATAAGCGACAAGACTTTTGTCAGGGACTGTACCGGTAAGTAAATAGCCCTATTTAACACAATAACTGTAATAATCCATATAATATCAAGAAACGCTCTACTAAGTAAAGATAATTCTTTACTTTAAGACATGAAGTGTCTTAATAAAGAACAAACACAATGCGAAGGCGTGTCCAAACTTTTCAGGAGTCACTGATGTATCGGTGTGTTGCGCTGCTCATTTGGAATGATGTTAAAACCCGCTTAAAGGAACAGTCCACCATACTTCCATAATGAAATATGCTCTTATCTGAATTGAGACGAGCTGCTCCGTACCTCTCCGAGCTTTGCGCGACCTCCCAGTCAGTCAGACGCGCTGTCACTCCTGTTAGCAATGTAGCTAGGCTCAGCATGGCCAATGGTATTTTTTGGGGCTGTAGTTAGATGCGACCAAACTCTTCCGCGTTTTTCCTGTTTACATAGGTTTATATGACCAGTGATATGAAACAAGTTCAGTTACACAAATTGAAACGTAGCGATTTTCTATGCTATGGAAAGTGCGCACTATAATGACAGGCGTACTAACACCTTCTGCACGCTTCGGCAGCGCATTGATATCTGAGCTCCGTATCAGTGCGCTGCCGAAGCGCGCAGAAGGTGTTAGTACGCCTGTCATTATAGTGCAGACTTTCCATAGCATAGAAAATCGCTACGTTTCAATTTGTGTAACTGAACTTGTTTCATATCACTGGTCATATAAACCTATGTAAACAGGAAAAACGTGGAAGAGTTTGGTCGCATCTAACTACAGCCCCAAAAAATACCATTGGCCATACTGAGCCTAGCTACATTGCTAACAGGAGTGACAGCGCGTCTGACTGCGTCTGACTGACTGGGAGGTCGCGCAAAGCTCGGAGAGGTACGGAGCAGCTCGTCTCAATTCAGATAAGAGCATATTTCATTATGGAAGTACGGTGGACTGTTCCTTTAACAGCGACGTCTTGCTTCAGAATTAAATTCCGTCCAGATTTAGGATTACGCGATCCAAAGACTTGTGCGTGACTCAAACCTGACCTCGACACAGCAGTTTGCTTCATGTGAGCTTTCCATGAAATACGATTATCATCAGTGGTACACTTTAGTCCTGTGGTGATCATGTGGTAACACCCTGGTTGCTTTATTTGCTCAGACGGACTGACGCAATCCGGTGTGTCTCAGACTTGTGGTGGAATTCCCAAGTAGGAGCTTCCTGGAAATGATGACATCATGCTCTAATTAAAGTACGATTAAGACGCATGAGGATGAATGCTGTTCTAACACGAGACGTTTAATGCGCTGTTCGAGATGATGCTCGTGGAAATAGCAACATGATGCCCTCCCGATCCCACGCTCGAGCAGACAAGGTGAAGTTTCGACATTCAGCCTGGATCATGTCACCATTTCTAAAAAGATTAGCAAAGTGCTCTACTGAGATTTGTTGTGGTTTCTCAAAATATCTTGACCCACCAAGATTTGTTCAACCAATCAGGACAAAAGGAGTGTGTGTGTCTGTCTGGTGCTCTCACTTACGCTCTGGGCGTGGCTTAAGAACATGTTCAGGTTGAGCTTTAAAGCATCAACCAAAATCGCTGACTGCACCTTTAAATCCACCATATTTTACATTTCCCATTAATTCAATAACAGGAAATGACATCACTTAGTGACTCAGGCTCGGTCTCGTCACACAGCTGTCACTTTTAGACAAAAATATTCAGCGGCGCTTCCTGATTCGCTGCGTCTCCACAGCTGATTTTTGAAAGCAAGGCGATGTACCGTGTATTCGGTTTAACAGCCGGGATGAGTCAGTGGTCTGAAACCTGTCCTGCACTTCCTGTTCCACTGACTGGCAGCTGTGTGTGAAGTGTGGAGCTTGAAGCTGAGCCCCTCCTGAGCTTCCTCTCAGGATTTCAGAAAGCTGGAACACTCGCACGACCTCATTCACTTTCAAACAGACTCCATCTTGTAATCCTCTGCTTTCCTTCACACGCGTTACAGAACCGCATGAAAAACATTAATCTCACCGATTCCCTTTACCTGGGTGTCTCTCTCTCTCTCTCTCTCTCTCTCCCCCCATCTGCATCACTTTCTCCTATACGTCTTCCTCTCCCCCCATGTGTCTCTCTTGCTTACACCATTCATCTGCTCATCTCTCCATCAGTCTTTCACTCTTTCCATTTGTCTGTCTTACCCATCTCTCCATCACTCGTCAGCATTTGTCCTGGTCTCCCTCTGCCTCTTTCATTCTGTCTCAGTTTGACTTTCTTGCTTCATCTCTCTCTCTCATCTCCCAATCTGTCTGTCTCTCTCCCTGTCCCCGCATCTGTCTGTTTCTCTCCCTAGCACGCACACACTCTTCCCCCTCATCTGTCTGTCTGTCTCTCTCTCCCAGTCTGTCTCTCTCCCTCTCCCTCCCCCCACCTCCCCATCTGTCTGTCTGTCTCTCCCTCCCTTCCTGTACCCCCCCTTCCCTGTATCCCCCCACAGGACTCATTCTCTCTCTCCCTGTCTGTCTGTCTCTTTCACACTCTCCCTCCCCACCTCCCCGTCTGTCTCCCCCATCTGCCTCTCTTTCCCTACCTCCATCTGTCTCTCTCCCTCCCTCCCTCTCCATCTGTCTGTCTGTCTCCCCCCCTTGCTCACTCTCTCTCTCCTTGACTCACTCTCTCTCCCTCCCAGTCTGTCTGTCTGTTTCTCTCCCTAGCACGCACACACTCTTCCCCCTCATCTGTCTGTCTGTCTCTCTCTCTCTCCCCCAGTCTGTCTCTCTCACTCTCCCTCCCCCCACCTCCTCATCTGTCTGTCTGTCTCTCCCTCCCTTCCTGTACCCCCCCACAGTACTCATTCTCTCTCCCTGTCTGTCTGTCTCTTTCACACTCTCCCTCCCCACCTCCCTGTCTGTCTCCCCCATCTGCCTCTTTCCCTACCTCCATCTGTCTCTCTCCCTCCCTCCCTCTCCATCTGTCTGTCTGTCTCTCCTTCTCTCTCTCTCTCCTTGACTCACTCACACTCTCACTCTCCCAGTCTGTCTGTCTCTTGCTTGCTCCGTTCATTTGCTCATCTCTCCATTCGTCTGTCTTCCTCATCTCTCCCTCATTCCATCTGTGTTTGTCCTCCTCCGTCTCCATCTGCCTCTTTCGCTGTCTCCGTCTGACTTTCTTGCTCCATCTCTCCTCTGCCACCTTCTCCTGTCTCTCCCTCTCTCTTGATTTGTCTGCATCTCTCGTCTATCCCACTCCTGCTCCGTCTCTCACACTCTCCATCTTCCACTCTAGCGCCGTCTGTCAAACCAGATACTCGTGAAGAGCAAATGTTGTGAAAACTGGTGGAGAAAATGTAGATGATGAAGGGGGGTACGGTGGTGTAACACGCAGGACCACTCCCGCTGCTCTCTCCTCAGAGCGCGATACTGTCAAGCTCCAATATACACACTGAGGCACTGCAGCGCCGCTTTAACACAGAAAGCAGCTGTGTGTGTGTGTGTGTGTGTGTGTGTGTGTGTGTGTGGACTGCTTGAGGTGTTCATCAGTTTCACGTGGGTAAAAGTGGAAGCTTTGGTCCAACATTTATTTTTCTTTCTGTAATCACAATGTCAAGCAATTTATTATTCAATATAAAAAAAAAAATGACACCCTTCAAGGCTGAGTATTCACCCAAACAGCATTCTTTTCTTTCTAACACACCTCCCCGTCTCACTCACTCAACCTCACGCCATATTTAGCAAACTCCCAGAGCGCCAAACCAGTGAAATGTCCGAGTACAGGTCCCTTTGCCTTGATCTACGATTCGATATCTTCCTGTTACACGGAGTGGAGTCGAAACAGGGCTGTAATGAGAGCGATAAGGCTGTCTGGGGCTGGAAATGACAGACCTGCCATCCAAAATTATTTCGGCGCGAGGGAGCCAATCGGAGACGTGCTGCAGTCGGCGCGCGGCGTCCCGCCAGCAGTGCGCATATTTTCCTCGTATTATGTCTGGGTCACTGTGTGTCCCTGGATGACTGTGTCGCATCTGAATAGGACGGATTTGCCTATCTTCAGACACCATGTCTCGATGAAACAGAAGCAGAATATCAGTGTGCGCGCGCGCGCACACACGCGTGTGTGTGTGTGTGTTTTCCCACGTTCGGAATAAGGAAATCCCATCCTTGTATCAATGACACGAGACGCTTGTATCAGAGCAGACAGAAAAACAGCTCTGTTTGTGTGTCGGAGAAGGAGGGAGGGAAAAAAAAACAGGAAGGAAAGGGGGGGAAAAAAAATCAGTAATCTCATTAAGCCATGGAGAGATAAGCTGTGTCTGAGAATCCAGAGTGTAATATTCTTCCCACACACACACACACACACACACACACACACACACAGAAAGAGAGAATGTAGACTTGTTCGGCTGACATGATTTTTGCATGCGAGACATAGCACGAGTCTGGACTATGACGTCGATGTGGAGAGATGAAAGCATGAATATGGAGTGGGCTGAAAAAGAAGCGGAGACAAAAGACAAAAAAAAAAAAAGAGACAGACACGGAAGAAAGGATGAGAGACTACACAGGAGTGAGAACAAGAGAATGACAAAAGAGGGGTGCAGGGGAGCGAAGGGAGTGTGTGAGGAGCATTAATGAGGGCAGCAGACAGCAGTCTGACCCACTCAGACACGCGCCAGACGTCTGAGCAGGGCTCCGGGGCGTGCGTTTTTGCATACGGACGTGCATGGAATGCAGACACGCACGCAATTTCTTCCTAGTACATAGAATGTGGAAAAATATGTAGAACCTTTTTTCCTTCTTTTTCTTCTTAAATTAATAGTTTAAACCATAGCCTCAGGAAAAATCCAGCATGGGCCTCTTGTTAATCATTTTACACACACATCCGTTCCTTTCCCTTCACTTCCTTCTAGTTGCTCACTATAGTAGAGCAGAACTGCCATACGGTCTGGGGGTGGAGCTTTGTGTACGTGGGCGGGCTCAAGGAGTTAAATAAATTCAAATCCTTCCCAGTTTTGGACAAATTTGACCTAATACCACTTTTTTTTTTTTAAAGGTGCGATATGCATGTCTGCAGTGGCGGCTGCTGGTTTTTAAAACAGGGGAAGCCCATTTTACGCATTCATCGTAAAACCTGTAGGCCGGATATCAAAGCATAGAAAGGTGTGCCCCATTAGCATAGTGAACTAGACAACCCTACCTAGTGGCAGAAAGTATTTTTGCTTGTACATTTCATGTTATAGTCTGGCTTGCCAGGCTAGTGCCTCATATCCTTAATCAAAAATATCAAACATCCAAAAATCACTGGCTGTTCAACGAAGAGCCTTGAACATCATACCCTGATATGCAACACAGAGTCTTTAACACAACACCCAGCTGTGCAACACATCCTTGAACATCTTCTGCAGCACAGTCTGGAAATTCATAACCAGGTAGGCTATGCAACACACAGAACCTTGAATATTATACGCAGGTATAACCTATAACACAGAGCCCACCATTCTCTTAACATTACTGAACAATATACACACTTCAGATTCATGAACACTATTTATACACAAATTCTGCCCTCCGCTCCTTTTCCAGAAAATGGTCTGTGACCCTGTCATACCAGCTGGTTGTGCTTTCCAGAGACTTCACCAATTTCTGTTAGCAGCTAGCACTGCAGATCCCAATAAGGCTCGAGCTAGCCTACAACCACGTTGATTGAACTACAAATGAAATAAACGAGTGAATTCGCGAATGATCAAACTGATAGAATGGATGAAAGTTAACGGAGCACAACGAGTAATATTTACATTTATTTACAGAGTAATGTACAGAGACATCAATGAGAAGAACCGTTTATATGAAAAGAAATTCGGACAGCACTTTGGCACACGACTACACTTTCTCGACATCCGCTCGGGACTGACTGATCATACTTACCGTGTTCCTCGCCGATGCCGAAGTACAGAGCCTGCCCTCCTCATGTCTTTCAAACACTACCTCCAATAATCCTTCATCAGCCCGGCTTCTTGCCCCTCCCACTGCCTCGTTTCGTCCCAGAGAAGCCCGGCTTCGCTGGAAGTGACGATTTTGTCGATTTTAACCAATAACAACTAGCCGAAATTGGCTGTTCAGAGCCGTCTCGTAGACTGCAACGGAAACCCGGCTGCCAGCGCATAGAGCCCATTGAAATAAGAAAGGTTACAGCCAGTGTTGCCAGATTGGGCGGTTTTAAGTGGATTTTGGCGGGTTTTGAACATATTTTGGCTGGAAAACGTCAGCAGTATCTGGCAACGCTGGTTACAGCCTGGCAGCAAAGGTGATTCTCGTAGCGAACTGCAAGTTCGTCAGACATCACTCAAATAAGTTACAGGATAGTTATGAACGTAAATACAATCTTGGGCATATATTATGTTATGCAAGTTATTGTTTTAATGAGAATTCAACGTCGTAGATGCCGCAGTTTGGGGAGAGAATTTTAGGGGAAGCTCGGCTTCCCTTGTTGTCTCTGAGAAATCGCCCCTGCATGTCTGACATAAGAATTCTCGGCTTCCTGTCGAATCCCTACTCCACGTGCCAAACAAACCGGCGCATTATAAATTGATAAAGTTCGGGATCCGCCCCTAGCGTAAGAAACAAGGGAGGGGGCAGCGCACAGTCCGTCCTGCCCCTCTTGCAGTTGCCGGCTTGCATATTAGCAGATCTTGCACTAACCACTGCATGTTGGGACGTTTTGCAACACAGCATGATGTTACTTGACGTTCTCTACAACCGAGAGGAACCGTCAGGACCTTCTAGGCGTTCAGAGAAGCCCAGACGTAGATCAGCGTTTCAAATGTTATAGCTAATTTCTTTCATTATAATTATTCTCTTCTGAATCGGCCTCATTTTCTGTCAAATTTGCTTCAGAAGTGAAAGGGTTACCGTCCTGAAAACATTAAAATCGAGTTCTCCAATGAGACGGTTTTGTTCGTTGTCTCTAGGCTGAGAAGAGTTTAGAGCTGCTCACTCATTGGTTCGGACTTCATTGCCGGGACAGAAGGCCATGGCAGTGCATGTTTATGCAGGAAGTGACAGATGAACTAATTAACCAAATCAGATTTTGATTTATAGTAGGAGGGACCAAAAATTCATCACCCTCAGACTTCTCAAAGGCCAATGCGAGCTTAATCATGACTCTGCGCTGTCAGTGCAGCAGTGAAGTCACCTTCCAGCCAGTGTAGCGCTCATCAGTAGTGTTAGCGAATGCTAATAAAGCGACCAAGCCAGTGCTATCTATCGACAGGCTAACGACTGAGAAACTAATGGCCCTTTTCCACTACCCTTTTTCAGCTCACTTCAGCCCGACACGGCTCGCGTTTCGACTACCTTAGAGCAGCACGACTCAGCTCGCTTCAGCCCTGCTTAGCACCCAAAACTCGCACGGTTTTGGAGTGGGGCTGAAGCGAGCCAAACCGAGCCGAGTGGGGCTAGGGGCGTGAGGAGACACTCCCCTGTGCACTGATTGGTGAGGAGGAGTGTCCTCACACGCCCACACACGCCCCGCGAGCACACTGGGATCTGTAAACACCGTAAACCCGGAAGAAGAATAATTACGAATTACGAGAATTTCTGAAGCCTTATGCGCCTCGCCTCATCTATATGCTCTTGCCAGTATCTGTTGGCGTTGTCGGTGACAACAAGCCACAGCACCAAGACCAGCAACACTAACGACTCCATGTTTATTGTTTACTATCCGGGTCGTGAGACTACCGCTTAAAAGGTCACTGATGTCACTGTTTGCGCTGCCTAACGACATCACGTGACGTCCACCCACTTTCGCTAACTCCACCCAATGTGTCCACCCACTTCCAGCCAGCACGGTTCAGCGCGGTTGTAGTCGAAATGCAACTCCAACAGCCCCGCTCAGCTCGACTCAGCCCAACTCAGCACCGCACGGCTCAGCCCAACTCAGCCGCGTTGGTAGTGGAAAAGCGGCATAAGATTTCTGTCTCCAGACTCTTCTTCCACGCTGCACGCTCGCTACAGTATTTTTCACTCAGATTTAAGTATTCATTTCCCGATGTGCTTAGTTACTTTTAAAATCAGCATCAAAAACTAGACACGGCGGCGCGGCCTGGCCGCTAATCCCTTACAGAATCCTTTGCCCTGTTGCTTTTTTGGTGTCTGGCTAAGCTCAAGTCCCAGCTCTAATAGGAACACTTCGCCACTGCTCTATGGACCCTTCCCACGTGATGTCACGACAAACGCGGCCGCCATTTTGGACATGAACTACCAGTAGTCTACCACAGCCAACAACGAGGAACGACGGCGAAGCATCGAAAGGAATATAGCCATCAAAGAAAGTTTTTACTTTCAGCAAGACTTCCATCATGCCATTATATTGTTGTGCACCTGGATGTCGTAACCATCAACACACAAGGCAAGATTTATCATTTTATCGGATCCCGACAGATGCTGACCGACGGAGAAGATGGATGGTCTCTAAAATATTGGCAAAATGATGTTTATTGACATAGCAATCGTGTGTAACGGGAAGCATTTGCATATCCGAAGTGTTGTGTTTGCACCAAAGATAAAATAAACCGATATGACAACGACTGCTGCTGCCAGGTTGGGGACACAAACTAGTAGAAAGGAAGTGTGCCAACAGTGCCAACACACTTCCTTAGTGGTCGATTCTGCTTTAAGGTAAGATGCATTTAATTATTCGTCTGCTGTGGGTTTGGAATCGGTAGCCTGACCGATTCGTTCATGTTTGTGGTGCCGTTTGTTTGTTGACGCGTGTTGAAATGGAAGATTGGTTGTTGACATGATTTCCAGTGATGCTTTGGTGCTGCTGTGGATCAGATGTGTTGAGTAGCCTGACTTTTTTTTTTTTTTCCTTGCGTGTGGTACCATTGTTGGCGCGAGGTTGTTTTTTGAACATGCCAATGCGGACACGATTTCCCCTGATGAGTTATGACTTCAGACGCGATGCGTGTGTGGAGTCCGCGTGATATGTGCGTAAGATAGGCTTCTCATGTGTTTGAAGATCCGCGCTCTGAGGCCATGTACACACGTACCCGGGTATTTTTAAAACCGAACATTTTCCCCCCCTCCGTTTATAAAAATGTTTTATCCACACCACCTCGTCTTCGAAAAAAATCCCTTCCACACATAACCGAACATCTACGTTTTCAATCACATTCATAAGCATTCTAAACCTGTAGATGGCATTATTTCCCCAAATCACATCAGAATAGCCCTCTGTTGGCGTCACTTCCGCCTAAACATAAAACATGGCGCCAAGCTCGTTTGTCTGGACAGACTCAGAGACAGAATTGCTTCTAAACACTATTTTGGAGTATAAACTAGAGGTCTGCGTGGGTCGGATTTTTCAGTCCCGCTCCCGCCCGCATTGTGCAGTCCCACTCCCGCCTGCGCCCGCAAAGAATTATGATTTTCAGTCCCGCTCCCGCCCACAAAAAAATTATGATTTTCAGTCCCGCTCCCGCCATATTTTGTCCCGCTCCTGCCCGCAAATCCCGCATGATGCAGACGTTCGCGTTATTTCTCAAGAAAGTTCGTGTCTTGACACAGTGTGATGGTGCCCCGCCCCCTACTTTGAGTGGATTTGAGCATAAATATCTACAGCTCACGTTCGTTATTATTTACCTTCTTTCTGAATTCAGCATGTAGTGTCTCTAATAATAATTAGTGCTGTCAAGCAATTAAAATACCTAATCGCGAATCGCACATTTTTATCACATGAGAAACCATTGTAATTCTCTGATCAGCATAAAAAAGTGAACGGCCCTGCTTTGTACCAATGGTGTTTCTTCTTTTTTTTTTTTATTACAAAGCAGAGCTAGTAAGAGAAGTGAATTGATTTACTTGTTGCGTTAGTCTACAACTCTAATCAGAGAGACAGGTTACACAGTGACGGTAGGTTTGACTCAATGCTATCCCAGAAATCCTTCCTGTAATATGCAAATTTGGCCGCCTCTGATTGGACAGCCAAATTTGCATATTACAGGAAGGATTTCTGGGATAGCATTGAGTCAAGCCTACCGTCACTGTGTAATCTGTCTCTCTGATTAAAATTGTAGACTAACTCAAGCAGTAAATCAATTCACTTCTCTTACTAGCTCTGCTTTGCAATAAAAAAACAAAACAAACAAACAACAGCAAACCATCATTGGTACAAGGCAAGCCCATTCACTTTATGCTGATCAGAGAATTACAATGGTTTCTCATGTGATAAAAATGTGCGATTCGCGATTAAATATTTTAATCACTTGACAGCACTAATTATTATTAGAGACACTACATAACTCAATACGTAACTCAAGCAGTAAATCACTTCATTCATGGTTATCTTGCTAGCTGGGTGTGAACTGCGAGTCATTAGAGTGATCAAAGGATTTCCCGTTAGGGTGATCAGTGGCAAATTTAAGATGCCATTCCTCACTCAATCTGGCAATCTGACTCTCTGTAAATTTAGGCATCTTAAAATGTTTTATTAATGCCAAATAAAATATCCAGCACAAATTATCTATGATAGACACAAATTAATAATTTATAAATTTTAGTTAGCGGGACTGCAGCTTATCACCGCTCCTGCCTGCGCCGCATATGTGCACTCCCACTCCCGCCCGCAATGAGCTTTCAAAATTTGTCCCGCGCCGCACTGCTTTGCGGCGGGTCCCGCGGGACT
Source organism: Neoarius graeffei (assembly GCF_027579695.1). Lineage (NCBI taxonomy): Eukaryota > Metazoa > Chordata > Actinopteri > Siluriformes > Ariidae > Neoarius > Neoarius graeffei. The sequence continues at coordinate 6,160,226 of NC_083580.1, forward strand.
CCCGCGGGAGTGCAGGGCTCTAGTATAAACTTCAAAAGACGCAAGAAAACGTTGATTGGGAATCTTGTCAGTAGTTGGGCTTCTAAAATTAAACATGTAAATAGCACCTGCACAATAATTAACACTTTCAAGGCACTACTCCGATCCATTACTCTTTGTCCATGCTTAATCTGGCTTCTGCAGTAAACAAAGGTCGCAGGTTTGACGTCAGGGCAGATTTGTCGTCATTTTTTTTGGCGCTGATTGTGACGTTCTGAAACGCAAACCTCCGGTTATCTCTGTCTACACGAAAAGGTATACACGGAGTTTTCAAAAATCTTCACTTTGCCCGGAGTTTTTTTAAATATTCGTTTTTGATGTGTTTTCATGTGGATGACAGGCCAAAACGTAGAAAAATATCTTCGATTTGGCAGATACCCGGCTACGTGTGGACGGGGTCTGAGACAAGCGCAAGCACCCCCCCCAGGGAAAAAAAAGGGACCCCCCCGAAAATATCGGCATAGTTCGAACACTGGGTTGGAGAAAGTAATGGCAAATAGTGAGTGCACAAACCACAGAAGGTAAACTGTACACAGCGCCAGGGCAGTGTGATGGTATGTCTACTTTTAGATTGTGTTAGCTTGTCAATGAACACACTCGTCACTCGACGAGTTTCACGTCTTTACGACGGATACTTAAATGTGTGTTAGGTATTATTGTTGCAGTCTAAGCAGTCACTGTAGCAGCTAGATGAGCGAGAACCGAAAGGGTCTGTGCCATAAACCGTTATTTCTTCATGGCCAAAATGGCGGTCGCGTTTACGAAGGTCACGCGAGTGAAAAGGGTCTATAACCAAGGAGCAGTACCTTCATCAGGATTGACGAGAGGTTCGAGTACTCCCTCGGAGCAGTGCTCCTACTTCTCTCGTTTCACTGGACACTACAGCGACCACCATCTCGAGGACGACCCGTTCTCCGTCAGGACTAGCTGGTTAGCATGCTAACATCCGGACATACATCGAGGTCTTTGACGTAACGTCAAAACGTACTTCTTCACATTCTGTCGAAAATCAGTTAATTTCGAAATATGTTTTAAAGTAAAAGTGCCCAAACGCCTGCTTTATCAACATGACTCCAATGAATTGAGGGATATATTGGTCGATATGATTTTTCCCGCGCGAGAAGACTTTCTCTACTTTCATGATGAAATTGCCTACATATTATTTCCGATATTTATGGACTAGTTTGCTCCTTTTATCATCATCTGTAGAGAAACCAAGTTGACGTCTCTTCCGAAGACTTTCATGTGGCGGAAAACCTACTGACTTTTAATGACCGAGTCTCTGATGTCAGAATGTTGCAAATGGTAAAGAAATGTCTCGTCAGAGGAAGCTTTACCATCTTAACAAGTCCCTGTGAACGAGCCATTACCATAGAAACACATTAGAACGAGCGTATTAATAGACAGTCCTATCACACACCCCTTTTGACGTACGTATGTACGGATGGATGGACGCTAGCTAGGTTAAATTAGTTAGTTTGCGAGACTCGATGCCTCTTGGTCAAACAATACGGCAGGTTTCTGACACCTCGTTGTTGTGATCATCTACCCAGACCTTTCACCTGCACTGAAAACAAGTTTCTCGATACTATTGTGAACGGTGGCTTCACCATGGCGACATTCTCGTGCTCTCGCTTCACTAATTCACCTTTAAACTCATCATGGAGCTCAAGACCCAGTGTTCATACGCCAACCACCACCCCTCCTCTTCTACTCACATAATCCGGCAGGGCCGTTCCGTCTGCTCCCAGGGGCCTCTGCAGAGACTGCGTGGCTCGCTCCAACACCTTATTGTGCTTCTTCGACAGCAGTGCAAACAGACTGAAAGAAAACAAGATGAATGACAGATTAATCAGCCACTCGGTTCAGGGGGAAAAAAAAAAAAAAACTTCTCAGAAAGAACACCACCAAACCTGCGATGCTTCATGGCTCAGGAGGTTGTCGGACTTTTCCAGACAACTACAAATTATCGAATAATTTGTTCGGTATCGCATTGCAATTTGCTATGCGATAACAAAACAAGAGTGCTCCGAGAGCACAACATCCCCTGCTGGCAACTCAGCCATAACTCTTAAAATGTGACTGAAATTACAATATGCGTATTACCGACATAAAGAATCCTGTCAAGTTGCGTGAAATTCCTCCAAAAACGGTAAGAGGAGTTGATTTCAGAAGGCGAGTACCCTTCCCGGGACGGATGACTGATACCCCTTTTCCACCAAATCAGTTCCAGGGCTGGTTCGGGGCTGGTGCTGGTTCACAACTCGTTCAACTTGCGAGCCAGCTGAGAACCAGTTTGCTTTTCCATAGCTCGCGGTGCTAAGCGGAGACACGTCATTACGTCGCTGTATACGTCAGTTACGTCGCTACGTTTGCATAAACCTTGGCGCGAATATCGAAGCAAAAACAACACGGAACAAGCAGCAGCAAAATGACTTCGCGTTTGTACAGCTGCTGCTTCTCGTCGCTGAAAAATGGCGATCTTTCGCGGTCTTGTTATTGTTGTTGGTCTTAACAACTCCGCCCCCCCCCCCCCCCCGCTGACGTAAGCGGTTCTTTCCTCTGGCCCAGCAGAGAGTTGGTGCTAGCCTGGAACCGGTTTTTCTGGCCCCAGAGCCAGTTCTTTGTCAGTGGAAACAGAAAATCCGGTTCCAAACTAAGCACTGGCCCCGAACCAGCCCTGGAACTGCTTTGGTGGAAAAGGGGCAATAATCCCCCTTGGGGCTTTTCAGCTAGCGGGGGATAATAATTGTGAGGGAAGTTGATTTCAGAAAGCAAGGGCATCTTGATGAAATTGCCAAAGTTTGTTAATAATTTGCCCAAATTAAATGAAGTTTCAATATGCGTATAACTGTCATATAACACAGACTTTCACCAAAGCTTGGTGAAATTCCTCCACAAATTGCGAGAGGAATTGATTTCAGAAGAACGTACCGGTACACCCTCGTGAAGTTGTCAAAAAGTTATTTGATGAAGGGTCAAAACTCTGGTAAAATTTTCACAAATGAAATTAAATACAAAAAAAAAAAGTATTACCATCGTATAACAAAGCCTTTCGCCAAGCTTCGAGAAATTCGTCCAAAAATCGTGAGAGGAGTTGATGTCGGAAGGAAAAAAAACACTCATGAAAATGTCAAAAGTACAAGGTTGTTAATCAAGGGCTGTAACTCTGGTAAAATGCGACCGGATTGAACATACGTACCGTACTACCGACATACAACAATGCCTTTTACCAAGTTTGGTGAAAATTCCTCCACAAATTGTCAGAGTTGTTGATTTCAGAAAGAAAAAAAACGCTCATGAAATTGTCAATCAAGGGCTGTAACTCTGGTAAAATGTGACCCAAGTGAACGAAATTACAATATGCGTACCGTACTACCGACATGTAACAAAGAATCCTGCCAAGTGTCGTAAAATTCCTCCAAAAATTGTGAGAGGAGTTGATTTCAGAAGGTGAGCACCCTTCCTCGGACGGACAGAGACACCGCCACGACAATCCGCCTTCGGGCCTTTCGGCCAGCGGGGGGTAAAAATCGCGATGCAAATTTCTGCCACCTTTGTCCTTTGCAAACTGCAATTTGAACAAGATATATATACATCATACTGACTGCGGTCGGATAAACGGTCAACACACGAGCAGTCGTGTGTGAGAGAGAGAGGAAAAAAACGCTCATGACGGGTGTGGTGGGCTGTAACAATTCTTGAATTCTGATTGGCCAAGCGTACACAGTACCCTATGACTACGGGCGTAATAGACAGGCTTTTAATGAGCTCCTCGAGAAGTTTTTCAGCAGCAGACGACACCCCATCACGCAGCCCTATGGGAAGAGATCTAAGGGCCTCTGCATGCTCTTGCGACAAGGCTTTCGCAGATAGCTTTTCGCAGACAGTTGTAATTTATCGTTGAGCGGGGAGTAATAGGCGTGCGCGATGTCATTCACCACCACAACGCAAGGGGGCACGAAGTCGCGAAATCGCTAGGAGTAGTTGGTGGGCGTGGTTAGTGGAGTGTTTATCCTCCGGTTACTTATAATGACTAGAACTGGAGTCGTATAGATGTACCGTATTTATCTTTATAGAAGCGCCCTCCCTATTTGACGCGCCTCCACGATTTTCAGAGCTAGAATAGTATTTACCAACCATTTTCTTCATTTAACAAACTTTAAATCCAACAAACCACAACAGAGACGTTCAATTTCACCGCTGATTTTTTTTTTTTTACCGGAAATCGCGTTAGTAAACATGGACAGTATAAAATACGGACATTCACTCTGCTGCGGATATCAATACGGGTGGAGACGTACCTTTTGTTTGCACCACTCTTGTACACGTTTACGGTGAACATTAAATGTTTTTGCAGCTAAGTGTTTGCCTTTCTGCTCTGCCAGTTCTACAACCTTTAACTTAAAACTAGCGGTGAAGGATCGTTTTGAGGACGACATTTTGTTTTGTGAGCTCATAAACAGTGACGATGACGTGAATTGTGACGTCACTACAAATAGTTTACTTACCAATGTTATCCTTATAAGCGAGCTGGACATTGTTTAATTGACTTTTTGGACATATAACTGTATTTTCATGTGTTTCAAAATAAATGTTTTAAATTCCGATGATTTTGTCATGTTCGATTTTTGTCATTTAAGGGTCGAAATTGACGCTCCCCCTTCATGTTTTGCATCGCGCCCGGGCGCGTTTATTAGGATAAATACGGTACGTACTTCCTCACTTCCTCGATCAACCGCTCTTCGTGCTGCTCCATCTTCGCTCGTGTTTTTAAAAATGGCGGTCGTGAAAACAAAACAAACCGGGAAAGTAGGGAAGTGGAAGTGCGTGTACAGTGGATGTAGATTGGACCAATCAGAGCCCTCTTGTCTGCGAGGCTTCTGCGGTGGTCACAATTTTTGGAAGGTGCGCGCAGAGCGTCTGCGAAGGGGGGGGGCTACGCAGACGGCGTCTGCGACGCCATCTGTGAGGACTGGGTTGTCAGCATAAATTGGCCTTAACCCTTCAACCACTTCCTGAACTGTTTGCGTTCCAACAGTTTCACATGTTCAACTTGACTTCGCAGTTGCGTTCCTGACTCAAGACCAGTACGTTTCCCTTTAATATTCTTGCCTGAAAAAAGTGACGCACTGGAATCGCCTGCAAGCTCTGCGGAAATGCAGGAGACAGTATTTCAGGACATCTTTTAGCCTTTGGCTTCCAGGGCCCGAAGGTGGGCTTTGGATCCCGGCTGCTTTGTAGCCACCAGCGCTATACAACCTTCACCAACTGCTTCTCAAGTTCCATCTTGTATAGCAATTACTGCGATTCGTTTTTCCTAAACAAATTTTTCCCTGATCGTACAGTCTGCTTAGATGCTTTTTTGAGAAGTAGTAGTTTCAATGAACGAAAGCAGGAAAAGTTTCCGCCAGCATTATTGTTTAATGGAAGGAGTCTCCAGTTTCAGCAACAGTCTCACGTAAAGCTGTAAATCTGACGTTAATCAATCAATCACAGGGGAAAAAAAAGTCTTCACTTTTCAGGACGTTCTGGAAAATAATCAACTTTGGGATGGGAAGAGCATCTCCACTTCACGCCAGGACACGTCACACCTGTCATTCATCAGTTTCCTACACTCGCATGGGTTTTATTTATGAGTTAGCCAGGGCTAGCATACCGAAAGACAGCGCATGAAAAATGGATCTATCTAGTAAAAACAAAGCGCAATAATATATTCTTGCACTTCACTTCTCAAGTCCCAGTAATTGTGAGCCTCAGGCTCTCGCTACACTTCTCACCTGTTTAGCGTGGCATTCAGACCTCGGCTTGTTATGTGAATAAAGCTGCCGTGTGTTAAAAGGAGCTTCAGGAGAGCAGAGCAGAGCGCATCGCGGCAAAGGTCGACCATGACCTTCCCTCACCACGGCCACGTCTAGCCTTGAGTAACGTCGCCTCCCGACCTCTGCAGCGTGGACATGTACACTAATACGCCGTGTGCTGTGATAACGAGCTAGTGTACAGAAAGGGTTTTTTTTTTCCTTCTCCTGATATCAACATTGTTCTTGTTGTGCCATAAATGAGTGGATCAGCGTCACTGTTAACCTTTAACCTTTCCACTCAGTGCATTACTCCGTTTATCAGCCCGTTCAAGCCGTCGGTACAGCGTGTCCTGTTTTGCTGGCGGATCTGAGCTGAGAATAACTAATCTGCACCCGTCCACCGCGAAACATTAATCCGGTCACCGTGAACGGACAAAAGCTTGGTTTCCCTGAGGGCTAAAACAACAAAAATATTATTGCTCAAGTTCCACCGTAATCAGCATGTCACTGATGCAGCAGTGAAGCAATTTATGCCGTTCTCTAAAATCAGCCGCACGGTGCATCAAATCAAAATCATGCGGATACAAACCAAGAGCTTCAGTTAAAATGTTCACGCATCAGAACGGGAAAAAAACGTGATCTCACGGAGAAGTGAGACTTTCTTTCACTGTGGCATGGGTGTTGGTTTGAGCATTTCAGAAACTGCTGATCTCCTGGGCTTTCACGCAGCAGAATGGCGCGGAAAACAAAAAACATCGCGCCGAGTGAGGGACAGTTCTGTGGGTGGAAACAAACGCCTTGTCTAATAGAGAGATCAGAGGAAAACGGACAGTGGTTCGAGCTTCTCAAGGTGGCCAGGAAGGACATAGTAACTCATAAATCACTCTTTACGACCGTGGTGAGCAGAAAAGCATCTCAACATGCAACAGGAGAACACCACACTGGGTTCCAGTCCTGCAGCCAAGAACAAGTTCTTATTAAAGTGGCCGGTGAGTGTGCATAGTTTTACTCTGTTTGATAAGGAAACGAGCTGGAGGTTTTACTGAGCATCCTGCAGAAACAGGTTCGGTTCTTGTGGACACTTTGACTAAAATAAACACTCGCGTTTTCATTGTGCACCTAGGGAAGCCGCGAGAGGCCCTGTTATCCCGAGATAATGACATAATTAATTCAGGCTGAGATTTCTAGCAGAGCTGCACACCCCTGTGGGACTTAATGCAATCTCTCCCTGTGTCAACCCCTGATCAAAATATCGCCTTATTAGGTGATCGATTATTCCAGACATTCTAATGACCAAAGTTGCGTCTATACAGAATGAGAAATAGCCCCAAAGTCAGCATATCACAAGTCTCTTGGCGCACCTGAATGAACCATTTCTCAGCTGTTTTCTCGAGATCTCGGAATAACGGTTTTGTTTTCTCGAGATCTCAGGATAACACTTTTGTTTTCTCGAGATCTCGGGATAACAGTTTTGTTTTCTCGAGATCTCGAATTAGTTGTGTTGTTTTCTCGAGATCCTGAATTAATTACGTCGTTATCTCGGAATAACGGTTTTGTTTTCTTGAGATCTCGAATTAGTTGTGTTGTTTTCTCGAGATCCTGAATTATGTCGTTATCTCGGAATAACGGTTTTGTTTTCTCGAGATCTCGAAATAACGGTTTTGTTTTCTCGAGATCTCGAATTAGTTGTGTTGTTTTCTCGAGATCCTGAATTAATTATGTCGTTATTTCAGAATAACGGTTTTGTTTTCTCAAGATCTCGAATTAGTTGTGTTGTTTTCTCGAGATCCTGATTTGATTATGTCGTTATCTCGGAATAATGGCTTTGTTTTTTCGAGATCTCGAAATAACGGTTTTGTTTTCTCGAGATCTCGGGATAACAGTTTTGTTTTCTCGAGATCTTGAATTAGTTGTGTTGTTTTCTCGAGATCCTGAATTAATTACGTCGTTATCTCGGAATAACGGTTTTGTTTTCTCGAGATCTCGAATTAGTTGTGTTGTTTTCTCGAGATCCTGAATTAATTATGTCGTTATCTCGGAATAACGGTTTTGTTTTCTTGAGATCTCGAAATAACGGTTTTGTTTTCTTGAGATCTCGAATTACTTGTGTTGTTTTCTCGAGATCCTGAATTAATTATGTCGTTATCTCGGAATAACGGTTTTGTTTTCTCGAGATCTCGAAATAACGGTTTTGTTTTCTCGAGATCTCGAATTAGTTGTGTTGTTTTCTCGAGATCCTGATTTAATTATGTCGTTATCTCGGAATAATGGCTTTGTTTTTTCGAGATCTCGAAATAACGGTTTTGTTTTCTCGAGATCTCGAATTAGTTGTGTTGTTTTCTCGAGATCCTGAATTATGTCGTTATCTCGGAATAACGGTTTTGTTTTCTCGAGATCTCGAAATAACGGTTTTGTTTTCTCGAGATCTCGAATTAGTTGTGCTGTTTTCTCGAGATCCTGAATTAATTATGTCGTTATCTCGGAATAACAAGGTGAATAAAAAAAGGATTATATAAAGGGCCTCTCGCGGCTTCCGTATGCACCAAAACCCAGCAGCCTTCCTTTGTCTCTGATGTAATACGCTGCTTTCTTTCCTGACAAACATTTTTCTGTAACTTTTAATTCCGTGCTGGAAAATTCATGTTTGGAATCTAAAACGGCTTTTCCACACCACCCTCGCGTTGGCTTTCTTCACCTTTCGTGTCGCATTTCACTCGATGGCTCGGTTAATGACCGGTGTTTAACTGAACATTTTGCTCTTCCGTTTCATTTCTCATGAATGATATTAACCTCGGCTCGAGAGACGGACGCATTTCACACGTCTATCTTGGTGTGAAGAAAAGAAAACGAAGCTGTTCGCTCTCAACTGAAGGCGCCGAGGATGAAACGAAACAAAAATCATTAAAAAGGTGATTAAAAGCACAAAGAGAATAAAAGGTAGGAGTAATTATTAGGACATTTCTTACACAGATTGGATTTAGAGAGAGTCAACGGAAGCTGGATAGTGAGTGAGTGTGTTTGGGGGTGGGGTGGGCTGTAACGTCTGAAGATAAATGGAGGAGCAGAAAGTAGCAGGTGGTCCTGTCTGGGTAGAAACAGGAAGCTGGGTGGCAGACTGCACTATTGTCCGTATGCGTGTGTGAGAGAGAGAGAGAGAGAGAGAGAGAGAGTGCGTGAGATGGTGTTCGGTCTAGACAGAGTGCCTGAAAGCCACGTCATTGTGACCTACTGTGACAACAAATGCAAAGCCAGACCAGCGCACGCACACACACACTTCAGACAGTCTGCTCCGAGAGCTTTAATCTGTGCGCGCGCGTGCGTGTCAGTCAAACATGGACATGCTCCTTGAAAATCTGCCGCCTCTACGCCAATATGCGTTTTCTCAGATTTCTCGCTTGTACGTGCGCTCCTGATCCTCAATGGTCTCACTGTCGATGCTTTTCTCACACTTCTCCACCCTCTGATCCATTTTCTTATTCTGAAGTGTTCCACCGGCAGTCTCTTGTGCGTGCACGTGCGTGTGTGTGTGTTTGAGAGAGAGAGAGAGAGAGAGAGAGAGAGAGAGAGAGAGAGAGATAGCAGGAGGGAAAAGTGGCAGACAGTATGGTGTGTGTTCCCCTGATGGTCCTCACTGTTAAAAATAACCAGCTCCGTCTCTCACATCTCCTGGATTGAGCTAGTGTTTATTTAAAAAAAGCCCACGCACACAGCTCACATGAAGAAAGCAGATTAATGATTAGTGCACATGTTCAATGCTTAGCGTATTTAGAAATTAACCAGTAAATCAGTTAAAAAAAAAAAAAACTGCACGTGACGGAGCTTAAAGCAAATTCAAAAATTTAAATATAAAAAGAACGGGGGGGGGGGGGGGGGGGGATGCAATTCTGACTCGTACGTTCAGAGCGTGATGCTACATTTGTTTAAATTTGCAGTATTCAACAACAAAATGAATATAGCTACCAGTTTAACGTCACAATCCGATGCCAGCGTCTGTGGCAATTACAACAACCACCAGAACGCCAAAGACGTAGTTGCTCATCTGTCCTGCCATCAGAGCAACCCTCACTACCAAAACGCGACACTGTGAGAAAGGACCGACCTCCACGACAAACTATTTACAACAAGGGGAAAAAAAAACTCAATTTTGTTCCCTGAGGGAAGACCGACCCAAAAACGTCGATCAGAACTGAATTCGCATGAGAAATCAGAGCGGAGACACAATTCTAATCAGAAGAAAATTTGAGAAAAAAAAAAGTTGACCTAATGATTAATTTGTTAGCAAAAAATTCACAATACGACGACTGAGTGTTGTACAGAAAGTCGAGTTCTTTCAAATAAAACAATCAGAACTGAAATCCATGAGAACTGAAGGAAGGAAGAGACACGATTTAACTGAAAAAGTTGTAAACAACAAGAAAAACAAACGACTAAGGTGTGTTCCTCGAGGGAAGATCGACCCAAAAACAATCAGAACTGAAAATCGGATGAGAAATCAGAAACAAGATATTTAAAAAAAAAAAATTCTATTGAGAGGCCTGGAAAATTCGTTAATTTGGCCTAATCATGAACTCGTTAGGCAGCACGGTGGTGTAGTGGTTAGCGCTGTCGCCTCACAGCAAGAAGGTCCGGGTTCGAGCCCCGTGGCCGGCGAGGGCCTTTCTGTGCGGAGTTTGCATGTTCTCCCCGTGTCCGCGTGGGTTTCCTCCGGGTGCTCCGGTTTCCCCCACAGTCCAAAGACATGCAGGTTAGGTTAACTGGTGACTCTAAATTGACCGTAGGTGTGAATGTGAGTGTGAATGGTTGTCTGTGTCTATTGGGCCTTTTCCACTACCCTTTTTCAGCTCACTTCAGCCCGACACGGCTCGCGTTTCGACTACCTCAGAGCAGCATGACTCAGCTCGCTTCAGCCCTGCTCAGCCCCCAAAACTCGCACGGTTTTGGAGTGGGGCTGAAGCGAGCCAAACCGAGCCGAGTGGGGCTAGGGGCGTGAGCAGACACTCCCCTGTGCACTGATTGGTGAGGAGGAGTGTCCTCACATGCCCACATGCCCCGCAAGCACGCTGGGATCTGTAAACACTGTAGACCCGGAAGAAGAATAATTACGAATTACGAGAATTTCTGAAGCCTTATGCGCCTCGCCTTAGAGGTCTGCGCGGGTCGGATTTTTCAGTCCCGCTCCCGCCCGCGCCCGCATTGTGCAGTCCCACTCCCGCCCGCAAAGAATTATGATTTTCAGTCCCGCTCCCGCCCGCAAATCCCGCATGATGCAGATGTTCGCGTTATTTCTCAGGAAAGTTCTTGTCTTGACACAGCGTGATGGTGCCCCGCCCCTACTTTGAGTGGATTTGAGCATAAATATCTACAGCTCACGTTCGTTATTTACCTTCTTTCTGAATTAAGCATGTAGTGTCTCTAATAATAATAATAATAATAATAATAAGCTGTCAAGCGATTAAAATATTTAATCGCGAATCGCACATTTTTATCACATGAGAAACCATTGTAATTCTCTGATCAGCATAAAAAAGTGAATGGACTTGCTTTGTACCAGGGCTTTGAACCGGTTCAAGGAACGAAAACGAAAACCGGGAACTTTTTCTATTTCACATGGAACAGAAACGAAACCAGAAGCTTTATTATTTTTTATGCTCCGGAACAGAAACGCTTATTAAAAATAATGGTAACCGGTTAATACCGGTTTTTATGTCGTTCCTCAAAGTTTCCATAGCCTACAAATAAAAAAGTCATTCTTCTCCTGCGCAAGTTTCTATGACCCGCTGGGGTTCACTTCCTGTGTGACGTTCGCTGACTAAATGGAGAGAGCGGGAAGGTGGACTACTATCATGTCTCCACGTGATAAGTGAGTAAGTGCATTACTGAGCCTGAACGTTGCAACCTCCCTATTGGCTGTTTGTAAAAATGTATCAGTTGTTGCCCTTCCCACGGGAATCATCGCGGGCTCGAGAGACGAGACCTGACGAGTTAGTTCGTTGGTAGCAGAACAAAATGTCTGGACACAAATCGGGTTTTCAGAAAAGGAAAGAAAATAAACGGAGGGTAGAAAATACAAAAAAGGAGGCAGAAAATGCAAAACGAGTTTTAAGGTCGGACAAATGGTTACTTTTCTGAGGCAGCCCGCCGTGGCTGCAGGCTTTCAGTTGTCATTGAATGGTTACTTTTCTGAGGCAGCCCGCCGTGGCTGCCTGCAGGCTTATTTATTATAGCCCATTTAGTTAAAATAGTTGATATAAAATGGTTATAGTTATGTGATGGTTGTCCTGATTTAGACTGGGTTTTTTTTTTTGGGGGGGGGGTTGCGCGATGTTGCACCCGGGTCCAGATTAGGGCAGAACCGACCCTGGCTACATTTCAGGTGTAGTTTGTTTTATGAATGTATGTACTTGCATAGATGTGTACTTGGTCTTCCAATATGGCGCCTAACAAAATCTCGTGGCGCGGTGACGTCATGCGGTAGCCCTCTATAGGGCCTGACTAGCCTTTGGTAACACACTAAACAAATTATCTTTCATTTTTGGCACTTTTTCTGTTTGTGTAGATGGGAAGACATACTGAGAATCCAAATTGCCAACATTTGAAATAATTGTTTTGAATTATTTCTTGTCTTATTTAATGAAGGTTGTAATAGAATTAGCCTACATTTGGCTTAAGCTGGATGAGACAGAGACATAATTTTATAGCCATTTGTTAAACAGCTGACAGGGAACGTAATTAACCGTTCCGGGAACAAAAATTTTTTGTTCTAACCGGTTTGGGAACTTCTATTTAATGGTGGAACCCAAAACCGGAAACGTTAAAATTCCGTTTCTGTTCGGAACGAACCAATAGGAAAAAAAATTCTGGTTCAAAGCCCTGCTTTGTACCAATGGTGTTTTTTTTTTTTATTGCAAAGCAGAGCTAGTAAGAGAAGTGAATTGATTTACTGCTTGAGTTAGTCTACAACTCTAATCAGAGAGACAGGTTACACAGTGATGGTAGGCTTGACTCAATGCTATCCCAGAAATCCTTCCTGTAATATGCAAATTTGGCTGTCCAATCAGAGGCGGCCAAATTTGCATATTACATGAAGGATTTCTGGGATAGCATTGAGTCAAGCCTACAGTCACTGTGTAACCTGTCTCTCTGATTAAAGTTGTAGACTAACGCAACAAGTAAATCACTTCACTCATGGTTCTCTTGCTAGCTGGGTGTGAACTGCGAGTCATTAGAGTGATCAAAGGATTTCCCGTTAGGGTGATCAATGGCAAATTTAAGATGCCATTCCTCACTCAATCTGGCAATCTGACTCTCTCTGCAAATTTAGGCATCTAATGCCAAATAAAATATCCAGCACAAATTATATATGATAGACATAAATTAATAATTTATAAATTTTATTTCAAAACACATTTTTAGTTAGCGAGACTGCAGCTTATCACCGCTCCTGCCCGCGCCGCATATGTGCACTCCCGCTCCCGCGCATATGTGCACTTCCGGTCCTGCCCGCGCGCGCAATGAGCTTTCAAAATTTGTCCCGCGCCACACTGCTTTGCGGCGGGTCCCGCGGGACTCCCGCGGGAGTGCAGGGCTCTACCTCGCCTCAACTATACACTCTTGCCAGTATCTGTTGGCGTTGTCGGTGACAACAAGCCACAGCACCAAGACCAGCAACACTAACGACTCCATGTTTATTGTTTACTATCCGGGTCGTGAGACTACCGCTTAAAAGGTCACTAATGTCACCGTTTGCGCCGCCTAACAACATCACGTGACGTCCACCCACTTTCGCTAACTCCACCCAATGTGTCCACCCACTTCCAGCCAGCACGGTTCAGCGCGGTTGTAGTCGAAATGCAACTCCAACAGCCCCACTCAGCTCGACTCAGCCCAACTCAGCACCGCACAGCTCAGCCCAACTCAGCCGCGCTGGTAGTGGAAAAGCGGCATAAGTGTCAGCCCTGTGATGACCTGGTGACTTGTCCAGGGTGTACCCCGCCTTTCGCCCGTAGTCAGCTGGGATAGGCTCCACCTTGCCTGTGACCCTGTAGAACAGGATAAAGCGGCTAGAGATAAGAGATGAGATGAGCTCGTTAGCAAAAAAAAAAAAAAAAAAAAAAAAAACACGACCCAAGTCATGTGTAGCGTGATGAGCTCTTTCAAACAAACAAACAAAAAAAAACCCACAAATTGGAACAGAAATCCATGATGAACTGACTGAGGAGATAGGATTTAACTGAATTGTGGGTGACGGATGGACGCCACGCCACGGCAACAACTTACTCATCGGCCTCACAGTCAGAAGAGCTAATAAGGTCCTCTTTTTTTTAAAAATATAAAGTAGTGCTCCTTGTTGCCGATTCCCCTCTCCACATGTCCAGCAACATCTTCCAGAGTTTCTGCAGTAAAAGTCTCTCTCCTTCCCCCCCGCAAGGATTTTTTTTTTTTGTTATCATCAGTAACCTTGCCATCGTCTCTGTTGAGGCAGCGTGTGTGTGTGTGTGTGGGGGGGGGGGGGGGGGGGGGGGAGGATTTAGACATCATTTGTCTCAGTAGCATCCCCTGCACATAACCAGTTTCATAAAATAGCAGCATACGTGTCTTTTTTTAAAAGAAAAAAAACCCCACCATAACCCTGACCTCCTCCTACCTGAGAGTGATGCATTCGACTGTACCTCTGCTTAAAAGGAAAGTGATTCAATATGGACGTCAGAGAGCTGAGCACGGCTAAAAACAGCTCCTTTACTCAGTTTTTATATCGATACAGTTTCAGAAACCAGATGTGATTCTGAGGCCAGATGTGTGCGCGCTATACACCTCGTAAGTCCAGTGAAAAACTCAAGCAACAATCCTGGCTTCATGGCTTTGATTCCATTTCAGGACATTAGAAAGTGTGTAAAGGTCTGGGACTCCTGGGCTGAGCAACAGGACTGTCATTACGATCACCGTCACTAGAGTCGTTCTCAGAACAAAGAACAAACGTTAATTATCCGTCATGACGTTGGATAAAAATTTTCCAGCTAACAGACATCATAGAACTCGTTTAACTCCCCCCCCCCCGCCCAAATATATAAATTTGCATTATTACAGAAGCGTAATAATACCAGAACAACAAACGGATCAGTATCGTGTTATATCACGCAACAGTGATGCGAAAATATTGACATTACTACAACATACAAAACTTATCAAGTTAATTTACAATGTGATAAATTATTGTTAATAAAAACATGTCGCATGATAACTTGTCTCAAGTTTGTATTTTGAAATAACGTGAAAATATGTTGCTTAAAAAAAAAAAAAGCTTTTCGATTTCATAAAACCAGTGAAATTTAGTTCCGTCTGAAATGTGGTCACTGTGATATGTTTATTCTGTAATATCTCAAAAATATCAGGCCATTCTGTAGCTGGGAAATTATTTAATCTGAGGGAATTAAAGTGCATATTCTGGACCAATTTTTTTTTTTATATGAAAGTACTAGTGCATCTCAAAAAATTAGAACATTGTGAACAAGTTCAATATTTTCCATCAGTTATTTAAGAAAGTGAAAATGTTATACATTATAGACTCATTACACAAACTAAAATGTTTCAAGCATTTTTCTATTTTAATTTTAATCAGTATGGCATACAGTACAAAAACAAACAAAAAAAATCTCAACATATTAGAATATTTCATTTCGAGTTTGAGTAAAACAGTATGAACACAGTGTATCTCTCGGTCTAGTTCAGTACACACAACCACAATCATGGGGAAGACTGCTGACGTGACTGTTGTCCAGAAGATGATCACTGATGCCCTCCACAAGGAGGGTAAGCCACAAAAGGTCATTGCTGAAAAGGGTGGCTGGAAAAGGTGCGCAAGCAACAGGGATGGCCGCAGTCTTGAGAGGATTGTCAAGAAAAGTTGATACAAGAACTTGGGAGAGCTTCACAAGGAGTGGACTGAGGCTGGTGTCAGTGTATCAAGACCCATCACGAACAGACATCTTCAAGAAAGGGGATACAACTTTCGCATTCCTAATATCAAGCTACTCCTGAGCCAGAGACGACGTCAGAAGTGTCTTATCTGGGCTAAGGAGAGAATGAAATGGACTGTTGCTCAGTGGTCCATAGTCCTCTTTTCAGATGAAAGTACATTTTGCATTTAATTTGGAAATGATGGTTCTAGAGTCTGGAGGAAGAGTGGAGAGGCACAGAATCCAAGGTGTTTGAAGCCCAGTGTGAAGTTTCCACAGTCTGTGATGATTTGGGGTGCCATGTCATCTGCTGGTGTTGGTCCACTGTATTTTATCAAGTCCAAAGTCAACACAGCCATCTACCAGGAGATTTTAGAGCACTTCATGCTTCCATCTGCTGACGAGCTTTTTGGAGATACTGATTTCCTTTTCCAGCAGGACTTAGCACCTGCCCACAGTGCCAAAACTACTACCAAATGGTTTGCTGACCATGATATTACTGTGTTTGATTGGCCAGCCAACTTGCCTGACCTGAACCCCAGAGAGAATCTATGGGGTATTGTCAAGAGGAAGATGAGAAACACCCGACCCAAAAATACAGATACGCTGAAGGCCACTATCAAAGCAACCTGGGCTTCAATAACACCTCAGCAGTGCCACAGACTGATCACCTCCATGCCACACCGCATTGATACAGTAATTCATGGTAAAGAGCCCCAACCAAGTATTGAGTGTATAAATGAATATACTTTTCAGAAGTTGGACATTTCTGTATTGTAAATCCTTTTTTTGATTGATCTTAGGGAATATTCTAATAATTTGAGATACTGGATTTCTGATTTTCATGAGCTATAAGCCATAATCATCCAAATTAAAACAAAAAAGGCTTTAAATATTTCACTTTACATGTAATGAATATAGAATATATGAAAGTTTACCTTTTTGAATTAAACCATGAAAAAAAGGAACTTTTTCATGGTATTCTAATTTTTTTGAGATGCACTAGTCTGTCCCTTTACACACTCATCCAGAAGGGTAATTTTGCACAAGGCCATCTGTCTACAGCAGAAAAAAATAAAACAACAAAACACGTCTGGAAAAATCCCAAGGGAGTCTGGAGCCAGATTCGTGACGTCACCTGCGGAAGCGCTAGCAGGCCGCGTGAGCTTTGCACGGTTTCAGTGCACAGCCTGTGTAGACCAAGCACTCCCATTTCTCCCTCATTGTCCGGTCTTTTGGAAAACGATGAGTACTAATCCCATCAGGATTGGTGTTGCTACACCCTCCTACCATACATCTGTTAACCATTTTAATAATTACGTGATAATGTTGAAGAAATTTGCAGAAAACCACCAGGTCGTTTTCTCATAAACAAACCAGCGCTGACGTAGGATTCAGAGGGAGGCGTCCCGCACGCGACGTCATGAAAATCAATGTTTGCCATGAAATCCAAATGCAAAGTTTTTTCAGAGGCGGACCAATTCGCCTCAAATGGCTCGATTTCAACTGAATTTTTCTGGTATTGCGCAAGGTAAAAAAATAGCACAAAATGTTACAGATATTTGACCAAAGTAAAATAAGAGAATTACATTGATCTTGCTCCTGAATTTACCCGTGATACGCACTTTAAAGCAAATAATGTGCATGAAATCGCTCGGTTTGCGCAGTCAAGCAGACAGAGGAAGTCCGTGTGTGTGCGCGCATGCGCAGGTTTCCCTTTGAGCATGCACTGACTGTTCCATCATTCTGTCGCTAAACGAACAGCTGATCACACCGAGGTGCTCGCTGAGCGCCGATATTTATTAGTTTGGTCCTGCGTTTCCTTTCCTTCGTATATAACATAACGTCTTTTCTTCTCGCTTTCTTTCCGTTACTGTAGTCGGTCTTTCACGTTTTATTCGCACACTTCCAGATCAAGATGATGGCGTTATCGGTCACGGCACCTTTGTAAGGAATTGAACTTGAAAGCTGTTCCAATAACCCGTAGTTTGAAGATCAGTAATTTTGGTTGTGAAGGATTGTAAATGCAGTGATTTAAAAAAAATAATATTGGGGGCGTCGTGGCTCAGGTGGCTAAGGCGCCATACCATAAATCCGGGGACCCGGGTTCGATTCCGACCCGAGGTCATTTCCCGATCCCTCCCCGTCTCTCTCTCCCACTCATTTCCTGTCCTGTCTCTACACTGTCCTATCCAATAAAGGTGAAAAAAAAGCCCAAAAAATATCTAAAAAAAAAAATATTAGTAAGAATAAGAATAAACGTCTGTCTGAAGGTTCAGATCGGTCACAAGTGGATCATGAAGGAATGCATCTCTGATCAAAACGCTCGATATGGAGAACGAGCTCCAGAACTTGCGTTTGTGCCAATTAGTATGAACTGCTAGACTGACTCGCACATCACTGACAAAAATCAATAAGTGTTACAGAGATGGACGAGAGAGGGGAAAAATAAACCCACACAAACCCCCCCCCCCCCAAACCTCTCTCAGCCTAACATACAGGTCTCAGGAGAGCTGTTAAATCATTAGCACGAGCATTGCCACGCACGTCTTTTATCAGCTCCTCGCCGAGACACCCCCACCCCACCTCCCTTTTTTTTTTCCCTTCTTTTATCTCAGCTGTTGGGTGTTAAATCTGAAAGCGCCAGACGATATGGAGAGGGAAAAAAAAAGGCAACAGAAGATAAAAAGAAGCAGCAGCAGTGTATGGTTAAGTTTAAAAGCTCAGTAGGTGTACATTAGGAGTGCAAATGAAAATGGGGATCTGATCACATTTGGAAAAATGTTATACAAAAACAGTTAGGCCCAGAAATATTTGTCCAGACAATTTGCGTGATTTGGGCTCTGCATGCCACCACACTGGATTTGAAACGAAACAGCTGAGATGCAATCCAAGTGCAGGACTTTCAGGTTTAATTCAAGGGGTTGAACAAAAATATCCTATGAAAAAAGAAAGTCTAAAGGTGCCCTTCCACCAAAAACGTTTAATACTGGCTCTTTTTGAAATACCATAGTTCACGCCGAGTTGCATATGCATGCGAAAATGTAATTCTACTCCCATTCCCTGTATTAGCTTATGAAAGACAAAATAGGCGGAAAAATGAGCGAATCTGAAAAAGCCGTACGAACTTGCGTCACTTCGAAAATTAGTATTCATGGCCTCGCCCACCTTGGCTTCCGACCGCCCACGGGAAGAAAGTTCGGATTTATGCATGAGGAGAGATAGCAGAGCCCATCTCATCAGTAGCTAACGAAGAGGACCTAACAGCAAGCTGAAAACATGTTTGAACTAGGGATGGCGAAAACTAAAAAAAAAAATCTTGACCGACCACCGAGCCTCATTAGCCGGTTAAAAGTCGGTTAACCTACGAGTTTAAAATTCTAGAATTGGAATTATTAGAATCTATTCTAAATCTAACCGCGAGCATCTGCACATTCAGTCCCAGTCGCTGCCCTCCACTCACATTACCTTTTCTACAGCGCGAAACATTTAGTCAAACGCGGCACTGATGTCGAAGGGTTTGTATTGGAGCGGAGGACAAATGACGCATCTCTAAACAACAAAAGTGTCTATCAGGCGGCTGTTCTGACAGCGTTGCTATATGGCTGTGAAACGGCGACAGTATATCGACGTCATGTAAAACAGCTTGACGCGTTTCATATGCGCCGTTTGCGAAGGATTGCCAGAATACCTTGTTGGTGGGATCGTATACCTAACACTTAAGTCCTGTCTTGCTGCCACATATGCAGAATAGAGGCCTACATTATGGAAGCAAGACTTCGATGGACAGGACATGTTGTTCAGATGGGTGAAGAAAGACTACCGCGGGCGTTTTAAGGACCTTCTGAAGGTCCGCTGACCAAATGTGGCACATCGGACTTTGAAGTACTTGCCCAGAACAGAGTCCGGTGGAGAACAGCAGTGAAGGCTGGCGTGACTAGTTTTGAGGAGAGTCGAACTGAAGGAGCGTCGTCGCTGTCGAAAAGAACAAATAATCAGCGCCTGGAAGCTATCCTTGTGATAAATGTCCACGAATCTGTGGATTGGCAATTGGACTCGTGAGCCATCGCCGGGCTCACGACCGCAAAGGAGACTGATGAGACTAGGGATGGCGAAAACTAAAAAAAAAAATCTTGACCGACCACCGAGCCTCATTAGCTGGTTAACCTACGAGTTTAAAATTCTAGAATTGGAATCATTAGAATCTATTCTAAATCTAACCGCGAGCATCTGCACATTCAGTCCCAGTTGCTGCTACATTACCTTTTCTACAGCGCGAAACATTTAGTCAAACGCGGCACTGATGTCGAGGGGTTTGTATTGGAGCGGAGGACAAATGGCTCCAGCTTAGAGACAGTTTCAGTTGGCCATGATGGCGTTGAAAATAAAGTCAAGTGCTAGAAGAAGTACATAACATTCAGTGATGGGAATAACGGCGTTAAAATAAAGGCTGTTATAATGCCGGGTAATCTAATTAATTAGCTACAATCGTTATAACGCCGTTACCAATATCAACACGCCATTACTGCATGGTATTGAAGTTGCTCTGAAGCCGTCACCGACTTGGCTCACAGACATAAAACTGCGTTTGTCACTCCCCCTCCAGACACCGCTGTCATTTCATTCTCTCTCCTTCCCTCCGAAAGTCGGCATCTGCGCCTTTAGTTTGTGTGGAGAGATATGATCTGCAATAACATGCACTGTTGGCTACAGACCGAAACACACTTTCAGAATGCACTGGCCAAGGCAGGACTAAACTCCATGTGCCTTCTAATAATAATTTAAAAAAAAAAAAAAACAGGGCGCCTTTTGGCAGATGCCGCCTTTTTCACGGCTGAATCGCGCAGATCCGATTTTTTTTTTTTAGGGGGGGCGTTGGAGGAGTGTCTGATTATAATTTCATCAAAGTAAATTCTGTATATAAGCAAATGCTGTTACAGTCCATGAAACATAGGAAGTATAAGTATGAGAAGAAAACAGTAAATCAGAAAGCTACGTATGTTTGCGCAGCTTTCGCGCAAACGTGCGCAGCTGTCTGATTTACTGTTTTCTCATACTTAGGCCCAATCCCAATTCTAATTTCTACCCCTACCCCTCCCCCTTCCCCTTGGCCCTTCCCCTTGAAACTGAGCTACAAGGGATAGGGCTTGAAATTCAACCCTTACGTACTGGGATAGCCCTTCAACGATCGCATACGTCATCGTGTACCTCCGTCAGCGTTTACGTTAGCAAAACGCGACCAAATGCGTCATTGGCTGCGACCAGCCGCTACAGTCAGAGCCAGAGGCAGAAATCTCTGCTGGCAGGGTGTGATTTGTTAACGAACACCACTGAATGGGATATCTTTGGCGCTTTGTGCACCACATCCGACAGAATGAGGTGTCAGAACACTCAGGTAAACAATAAAAGCGAGAATAACAGAACAAAACGTACGCAGTCAAGCAACCGAAAACAATACTCACTCCCAAAGCTTTTTAGCAGCAGCTTGGATTTCAGAAATCGCTGCTCATTCTCAGCTCGAAAGCGAATCAAGCGGCGTGTTTCCTCTGGATAACAACTTAAAACACGTAAATAATGGAGAAAATACATTTATGACAATCTTTCGCCGCGGGAACCGCCATCTTTCTGAAATCCGCATGAAATCTCGCTGAAATCCGCATGGCATTGTGGGAAATCACTCAAACCCCTTCGTTTGGAGTCAGCTCCAGGAAAATCTCCGTTTGGAGGGGTACAGAAGCCCTACCCCTCCGCGTTAACTGGGATTGGGATACCCCTACCCCTTCACGTGAACGCGCAAAATGGAGGGGAAGGGCCAAGGGGTTGGTCCAAGGGGTGAAATGGGATTCGACCTTATACTTCCTATGTTTCATGGACTGTAACGGCATTTGCTTATTTAGTAATTTTAATACAGAATTTACTTTGAAATTATAATCAGACACTCCAACGCCCCCCCTAAAAAAAAAAAAAAAAAAAAATCGGATCTGCGCGATTCAGCCGTGAAAAAGGCGGCATCCGCCAAAAGGCGCGCCGTTTGCATCCCTGATAGCAATTCATAAGCTAAAAAGCCTGTCTCTACACTTTTCTTTCGCCGAGTGGCAGCTGTCTTCAACTGGGGCGGGAGGGCGGGACATGACTGAATGGGTGTTTCTGATTTGTCAGCTGTCGTCCTTACACCGCATGGCATGCCCCAAGCATTTACAGCACAGAATTCCAGGTTCTCCGCTCCAAAATCGGCAGCTTCAAAACGATTGATTTTTTTTTTTAACCGACAACCAAAAAAAAAAAATTAACCGGTTGACGTTGATTCGGTCAACCATCGGTCAAACGGTCATCGGTTAACATCCCTAGATGAGACGCTGCTGAAGAACATGGATCTGTCGCTTGTGACAGCCAAACCAGTCATATTATTTCATCTCAAACGCATTAAGGTGGTAAGAAACTCGTCCGCTAATTAACTTTTAACGAGACACACCTGTTAATTGAAAAAGAGTTCCTGGTCATGACCTCATGAAGCTGGTTATGAGAAACGCCAATAGTGTGGAAAGCGTCAAGGTAAAATGCTGGATGCCCTGAAGAATCTAAAAGATCAAAATTTTGTTTACCGCATAATTCCATACGTTATTAGCTCCTCCAGCGTCGGCCACATTTCACGAAAATCGCTTCTCTCTCTAAATTCTTCACAGATTTTTATTCTTTTTGGCGGGACAGTAGGCCTACCTGGGGTGTATATACAGTAGCTTCTACACAAATTTGCATAATTGCAATTTATAATGGCAATATGGAGTAATTAGTCGATCCCTAACAAGCAGTTTCCATAGAAATCGCTTCTTCTCCCTCAATCCTTCAGCGATTTTGATTCTTTCTGGTATGAAGGTAGGGGTACCTGGGGTGCATAGAACTTCTACCCAGAATTCCTTAATTGCAATTATTAATGAAGTTATAGACTAAGCCTTAATCCGACAGCAGTTCAACAAAAATCGCTTCTTCTCCGTCAATTCCTCGCCGTTTTGGATTCCTTCTGGTGAATAGGTCGGTATTCCTAGGGTGGATCTCACATCTATATATAGCTTGAAAATTTATTGCGTTCTTTAGCTCGTTCCTTCTGGACTAGACGAGGCCGGAGTGATCTACACCATCACTGACCGTCTCGTCTCATAGTTTTGATGCCTTCAGTATTGTTCAACATACAGCAGGTGTATCCACACACACACACACAATATTGATTTCTCTCTCTTTTAAAGATGAGGCTCATCATGTTGCTGCAATCACAGCTGGAAACAATCCCTCATTGCTGCTCGCAGACGCACGGAACTGCGAGAACCAACCAGATCAGAATCTTCAAACGTTCTGAAGGTCGTAGCCAGGAGGGAAAAAAAAAAAAAGCGTTCAAAAGATAGAGCAAATTATTTAAAGGTGCAGATTGATGCGATTTGAAAAATTATAGCTTTATATTGACACTCATTCCAATGCTGCATTCAACTACAGGTTGTGACAATTTGTCCTCCAAAAACAAAAACAAAAAAAACCAACCACGCCCATTGAACTTGGAGCTCCAACTCAAGCCCATCAGATCCATATGGCACCAAGTCGCACCTCTTACCTCATAATAAATAGCATTAACAGTGCAGCTCATTGTTAAATTTGTACAGTTTGAGGGAGGAAACGATAGCTAGCTTGTAGCTAACAAAGGATGAACAGGAAGGCAATCCAAAGTATGTGCACCCCTGGCTATCACACCCAGATATCCTTGTTCTCGTTCCAGATTTACTCTCCGTTTGGACCCTCCACTCTTCCAAGAAGGCTTCCCAGTAGGTTTTGGGGCGTGGCTGTGGGGATTAGGGATTCGGCCATAAGGGCTTGAGTGAGATCAGGAATTGATGTTGAGAGAGGAGGCCTGGGGTTCAGTCTGCGTTCCAGTTTATCACGAAAGCGTTCAGTAGGGTCGAGGTGCCCGACACTCGAGTTCTTCCAGTCCGACCTCGTCTTCCAACCAAACTCCTGCTGGAAAGGGTTTGGGCTTTTTGGTTGCAGTGAAGGGAGGTTGTGACACTACAGCATGCAAAGACAACGTGTACAGCTGCATGTTTCTAACTTTGTGGCAACAGTTTGGGAAAGACACATGATCCAAGCAGCTGCTTCTCCACCCACTCCGTCTCCTTCTCCCCCCTCCTCCTCCGTCATCTCCTCCTCCTCCATCTTCTCCTCCTCCTCCTTTGTCGTCATCATCGTCTCCTCCTCCGTCATCTCCTCCTCCGTCGCCATCATTGTCGTCTCCTCTTCCTTCGTCTTCTCCATCTTCTCCTCCTCCTCCTCCGTCATCTCCTCCTCCGTCGCCGTCTCCTCCTCCGTCGCCATCATTGTCGTCTCCTCTTCCTTCGTCTTCTCCATCTCCTCCTCCTCCTCCCCCGTCGCCGTCTCCTCCTCCGTCGCCGTCTCCTCCTCCGTCGCCATCATTGTCGTCTCCTCTTCCTTCGTCTTCTCCATCTTCTCCTCCTCCTCCCCCGTCGTCGTCTCCTCCTCCGTCATCGTCTCCTCCTCCGTCATCGTCTCCTCCGTCATCGTCATCTCCTCCGTCGTCGTTGTCATTGTCTTCTCCGTCGTCATCTCCTCTATTGTCTTCTCCTCCTCCGTCGTCATAGTCTTCTCCTCCTGTCGTCATAGTCTTCTCCTCCTCCGTCGTCATAGTCTTCTCCTCCTCCGTCGTCATAGTCTTCTCCTCCTCCGTCGTCATAGTCATCGTCTTCTCAGTCGTCGTAGTCGTCGTCTCCTCCTCCATCGTCATCTTCTCCTCCTCCGTCGCCATCATTGTCGTCTACTCCTCCATCGTCTCCTCTTCCTTCGTCTTCTCCTCCTCCATCTTCTCCTCCTCCTCCTTCGTTGTAGTCATCGTCATCTCCTCCTTCTCCATTGTCTTCTCGTCCTCCATTGTCTTCTCCTCCTCCTCAATTGTCGTCATTGTCTTCTCCTCCTCCGTCATGGTCTTCTCCTCCTCCTTCTTCGTCGTAGTCATCGTCGTCTTCTCCTCCTCCTTTGTCGTCGTCATCTCCTCCTCCGTCTTCTCCTCCTCCTCCTTCGTTATCATCATCATCTCCTCCTCCTTCATTGTCATCGTCTTCTCCATCTCCTCCTCCAGGAAGGCATCCATTGTTCCTCAGTTTGTAGCTCAGAGGTCGAAAACTGAAGTTTCTACAGTACAAATTAACCCTGAAATTTATAGAAAAGAAGCAAGGACAGAGTGGGGGAGCAGACTCAATTAAGGAAATTTAATAAGTGTTGATGGGGTGAAGGATGAGTCTCCAGCATCGGCGTACAAGGTAAAAGATTTGGTTTGCAGTTTCTTGGCAACATGACTAAGTGATGGCAAGAACTGGTTTTATGGATGTTCCACTATATTATATGTAACTATAAACAGATTTAAAAAAAAAAAAAAAAGAAAAGAAAAAAAAAGACACCCACACATAACATGGCAGTGATGTTTAAAACCTAAAACATTTGTAATGGCTGGTAAACTCCTGTGGCCTAACCGCAATAAAACACTGCTTCATTATACCGTCCTGCTGTTGATCAATTTTAATAGAACATGTCCGTGAAAAAGAGTTTTACTCCTTACACAATCACATTTTATTTATTTTTTAAAATTGATGGACGTCGAGACTCCGTAAGCAACAGCGTGGCTGCAGTTCTGAACATCTTCACATCGTTCAGAGAAACACCCCGATTTTTAAACGTAAATCTCAACACGACACGTCCAGCGGAAACGGAATTCTTCTGGAACGACCTCCAAAGCCTCCGATCACACAGTGACGTACAGCTCGCCGTTTGTACAAATCCAGCGCGTGGCATAGAGAGATGAGGAGGTCGGCTCCAGTCACACGAGAACGAGTGAGATTGATGCGATGCAGAGTGTGTGGTCCAGCTCAGGCTCATCCTTTATGACTAATGCAGACATGTCCTTGTGTTTCCTCTCACTTCCTGTACACAGAGGAAGAAGCCTTGTCCGGACAGGCTGGAATCATTAAACCGCTTTAAAACTCGAACACGAGAGCGAAACCGCAGTCAGGAACTCGGCAGAGCTGAGGGCATCAGAGCAAGGTCTGGAAATGTTTCCAGAACATAACGGACAACTGCGTGTGTGGTGTTCTTCAGAGTTCTGTACATGCTCTGTATCCTCAGTACAAAATTACTTGGAAAATAAACAAAATCACACAAGAATCAAGTATTTAACACCTTTCGTCCAATTTTACAGTTACCCTATTCCATCATTCTTAATATTTTTATCCGGACTGCAAGAGACCATTTTATTTTTGCCCTCTCGCACATGCGGGTGTACGTACAGCAGTTACGGTCGTTTACCACCAAGTGGTACATTGCTGCTGAATTCTGGATTCTGATTGGTCAGAAGGACTTGGTTCATTTTCTAGAACATCAAAATCACAGGTTTGGAGGAGGAAGAAGAAGGAGCAGAAGAAGACGACGGAGAAGGAGCAGTAGAAGGAGGAGCAGAAGATGGAGATGATTGAGGAGAAGCAGTAGAAGATGGAGAAGGAGCAGCAGAAGAAGCAGTAGAAGATGAAGGAGAAGGAGCAGCAGAAGAAGCAGTAGAAGATGAAGGAGGAGGAGTAGAAGCAGCAGTAGTAGAAGGAGCAGCAGTAGAAGATGGAAGAGCAGCTGTAGAAGAAGCAGTAGAAGGAGCAGCAGCAGAAGAAGAGAAGGAGGGAGGAGAAGGAGCAGCAGCTTGGATCATGTGGTTCTTCCTCAAACTGTTACCACAAAATTA
Organism: Neoarius graeffei; assembly: GCF_027579695.1. Taxonomy (NCBI): domain Eukaryota; kingdom Metazoa; phylum Chordata; class Actinopteri; order Siluriformes; family Ariidae; genus Neoarius; species Neoarius graeffei. Next base: position 6,186,796 of record NC_083580.1, read on the forward strand.
GAAGCACACGTTGTCTTGGCATGCTGTAGCGTCACAACCTCCCTTCACTGCAACCAAAAAGCCCAAACCCTTTCCAGCAGGAGTTTGGTTGGAAGACGAGGTCGGACTGGAAGAACTCGAGTGTCGGGCACCTCGACCCTACTGAACGCTTTCGTGATAAACTGGAACGCAGACTGAACCCCAGGCCTCCTCTCTCAACATCAATTCCTGATCTCACTCAAGCCCTTATGGCCGAATCCCTAATCCCCACAGCCACGCCCCAAAACCTACTGGGAAGCCTTCTTGGAAGAGTGGAGGGTCCAAACGGAGAGTAAATCTGGAACGAGAACAAGGATATCTGGGTGTGATGGCCAGGGGTGCGCATGTTTTAGCCATATAGTGTATAATATTAATTACTTCCCTCTGAACAGTCAGAATTTATTGGTTTCGTTTCTCCCGAAAAGCGAACGGTGAAATAGATCGGAACGTTTAGCGCTATGAAGAAGCAGCCCGAGCGTACAGGACGAAGCTGAAAGCATCGCGGCAGCCGCGATGAAACGGACAACAAAGAGTTTCCATGGTTTTGAAGCGAGCGGGAGCAGAGAAGCCAGTGATGCACGGCCAAGCGCTCGACCTCATAAACCTCCGGGTCTGATCTGTTCGGCGCACAGGAAGGCACAGAGCGCTTCTGGCAAATGGCTGGGACGGGTAGTGGAAAGTGGACCACAGCCACATTGCATTTAGAACAGTCCTGCCATGCCGCGCGTGCGCGCGTGTGTGTGTGTAGTCATCGAATGGCTGTGTTTGTCTTTCAGTATGCATCACAGTATTTTTCCTATGTTTTCCATCCTGAGAGTGGTTGTGTGTTCATATCTGTTGATGTTTTCGGGTCTTTTGTTGGACATTTATTAATGAAATCCATCTCTCTCTCTCTCTCTCTCTCTCTCGATTAACCTGGGGAAAACAAAGAATGAAAATGCTCCTACACTTCAGCTACACACACTTGAGCCAAACTAAACACCAGAACAGGAAAAGCAAGGCAAAAAAACAATCACTAAAGGAACCAAACACACACCGTGCGTTCAGCGAGAAAAGGAAAGTTGAGCGAGCACCAAGCAAAAACACTTAGCACAGCAAAACATTTCCACTTATTAACGAGTGCCAGCAAATGTTTGCTTTTCCTGATTCGAGTAAGAAAACCTCGCTCCACTTTCCTCTAATGGGTTCCTATAAAAAAAAAAAAAAAAACAGAGGCTGTAACGTGTGGAATAGAACACACAGCACGAAAAGCTGAAAATCTTCCTGAAACCCAGAACGCGCCTTTTCGCGTCTCGCCTAAAACCTGCCACATCGTTGGCCATGTCATGAGCTAACCGCGAGCAGCACTAATCCAACGCTGGAATGTGTAATTAAGGCGCTTGGCCCCTTGCGTCGCAGCCGTCAGAGTGGTTGCTAAGGCAAATACGGCGTTGCCATCATTGCGGCGCGCTCCCCCAATAACCAACACGTCGTTGCCGTCTTGCTAATCCACCTTGGCAGTGGATGGACGGCTCCTCGGCCAGAGATAATGAGTGATGGGGGGAAAAAAAAAGAAGTAAATGCTTGAGGAGGAGAAAAAAAGTTGTTCAATCAAACTCAAGAACACGATGCGTTTTTTCCTCCTGAATTACATCCCGCCGTATGCTCAAATATGGACAGAATGAGGGCATACGATCAACACCCGACGCCTGCTAGCAAGCTACGCTCTCATCTCACGGCTGGTTTCTTCACTCGGAATGAAGTCATGGCAAATCTGGCTCGCAAACGATGAGGGGGGAAAAAAAAAAAAATCAGATACATAGTAACCCAGATGGACCCAAAAACAAACAAAAAGCTCCAAAAGCTGTAAAACCTACAAACCCCATGAACATCTGGACGAATATCAACAAGTGGAATTGATTATGACGACAATTATAAATCTAAAATCGACTTAAGAGCTGCCCAAGTCACATCTATAATATTCATATTTTTCATTTCCCTTACCTTGCTCTTTATACCAACACACAACAACCAGCATCATTTGCTGTGTGTAAACATTCTCATAACAAACCAAGTTTCAGGAACGCCAAGTTACGTTTGACAACCTCCGCACACGATGATGCATGCGAGCCATAATCAACCAACAAAAGCATTCACCGCTTTGAGTCACGCCCCTAAAAGGGAAAAAAAAACAAAACAAAACTTGCGGAGCTGCAAAAATCACAAAACGGTGGAGGAGCAGCTTCCAAGCACAGCATGTGTTAAATGTTTCCAATAATGCAGCTCAGCCACAGCGGAGCGCCACCTTTCAGATTTAGATCATAAAAAGAATTTGACCAGACACCCAATTATTTTTGTTTAGCGGACCGAAAGCTACCGAATTCGAAATCACAGACTTCCGATTTTTTATTTATTTATTTATTTTAAAAAAAATAGAACAAATCATCTCCACATGGCCCTAAATTCTCCGCTATTTTTTCCTGCTTCACCATGACCCAATACAAGATACTACATCATGCATCACATGGTGGTGGGCTTTCCTTGTTCGCACAAGGCATTGTGGGATACAAATTTGAAACCGGAGAGAAAAATGGAGGACGCGAGTGTGCGAATGAAACGTGAAAGACCGACTACAGTAACGGAAAGAAAGCGAGAAGAAAAGACGTTATGTTATATACGAAGGAAAGGAAACACAGGACCAAACAAATAAATAAATAAATAAAATATTGGCGGTCAGCGAGCACCTCGGTGTGATCAGCTGTTCGTTTAGCGACAGAATGATGGAACTGTCAGTGCACGCTCAAAGGGAAACCTGCGCATGCGCACACACACACACACGGACTTCCTCTGTCTGCGCAAAGTGTGCGATATTACAGAAATAAAACGTACATCACAACCCCCAAATTTCAGAGGAACTAAATTTTGCCGATTTTATGAAAATCGAAAAGCCGTCTAGCTTTACTTTGCGCTAGCACAAATGGTTACTCCAGGGTTTTTTCTAGAAAAATTTAGTATGAGGGCGCTCACCATGGCGAGGGAGCCGGTTGTCCCCCCGCCGTGCAAAGCCTTTGAAAAATGCTCCAATGGGACATTCTGAGGCTATCTGAGAGGGAAATTGTAACAAATTATCTGTCAACATTGAAAAAGAAAGAAGTAATCTTCTGCCCCGGACAGTCTTTTGGCTTTCTTCCGCTTCGTGCCGCGGGATGACATCTTTAAATGCCCAAGTGTCAACAAAAACAACTCGCGAACTACTTCTGTCAAAAGCTCCCGCGCCGGTGGGTGAAAGGTCATTCAGTCTCGAGAAATCTCGCTCTACAAGTCAGCTGACCTTGTATGTAACCCATGTCAAATCTCGCGAGAGCAGCCGCGACAACTAAACAACATGGCGCCTCAGTCTGGAAAACGCCAATTCGGATTGTTTTTGCACCGTCTGGCAACCGTATCTACTATGATTGGAATATTTTTGGAGTAATTATAACGTATTTGATGATCAGACACATTGTCACGTGGTGTTGCTGGGATGTTTTCACGGAGTCGGTAAGGGGGCGCACGCCGAGAGTAAGAGGGCGCAGCGCCCCTGTTCCCCCGTTTAGACGAAAGCCTGGTTACTCTCATTCAGGATCTTTCTACTTTAATATTCTTCCTATTATTTTTTTTTCTCCCTCAGTTTTCAACCAATCACCACCAAATTTCACATGAATAATACCTCTGGGCTGAATTACATTACTATGACTTTTGGTACTGATCAGGATCACTGATCTGGAATGATCCATGAAAAACAGGATTTTTTTTTCCCAAATCACTTATAGCTCTCAAATTTCATGATTTTTTTTTCAAAAATTTTTTTAATTTAAATTTTGTTCAGGGCGGCAGGGCGCAACTTTTCCTCGACCTTCAATTAACAAAGGTCAGCTAGTGCAAATTACTGCGACTTTAGTCACAGTCTCTATCTAGTTTTATATACCTGCTCTCTTTCTGCTTATTTTCATAGTGAGGAAGTCATATTACAACACCTGGCATACAATCACAATGTTGATGTTCATGAACACCACCACTGTTAAACTCCCCCGAATTCCTTCAATAAATGAATAAATCTGACGCTGCACATTCAACAGCTCTCATCGTGCTCAGGTGATGCTGTTGATGATCGGCTGCATAACACACCTTGAATTTCCGATAAAGAAAACGTGACAAACATCATTGTGAGTCATTATTAGTGGCAGGAACACGGTGAGCTGAAATCTTATCCGTGTGTGTCCCCGACACTCGGCAGATAAACATGTTGACTTTCCTGGGTGTGTGCTGTGAGTATGTATGGACGTCTGTTTGATTCGTTCCCCGTCCTGCTCTTTTTGACGAAGGTTCTGGATTGATGCAGATAAGGCCATCTATGAAAGTGGCCAGTTCTCTCTCTCACACACACACACACACACACCTGATGATGCGCTGGGCAGCGTACTGGTGGAGGCAGCGGAATTGGGCAGACATGTTGGCCAGAGCTGCTAAGCAGTTTGTGTGCAGGTACTTATCCTGAAAATAAACAACACATCACAAACGATCTTATTTCGACTCAGAGACTTGAAGAGAAACTCAACATGAGCGAGCACTCGAGCTCGAACTCAAGTACTTCAAGTAAGAATTTAACTTGAGCTTTTGATTCCATAAACATCACTACACTGGATATTATACTGCAGTTTCAGCTGACAACCTGAATTTTAAAATGGTCAGTGGCTCCAGCGTGCTTTCCCCCTCTTATTTCTATTCCCGTATTTATCTGGAACAGAAACAGTGTGTGTGTGGAGGAGTCTTACCCTGGTGCGGGTCATGTTGAACTGGATGGTGCGAATCACCACGAGGATTAACAGGCTGCCGAGAGAAATCTCGGTTAAAGCCCGCTCTGTGTACCAGCTTATGTTCTTCAGCATCTGACACACACACAGGGAAGCAAAGGCAGTGTTTAGTTAGTTAGTTAGTTAGTTAGTTACAAACAAACAAACAAACAAACAAACAAAGGGAGAGAAGGAGAGAAGGAAAGGAAAAGAAAGGAAAAGGGAAAGGAAAGAAGGGAAAAAGAAACAAGGAAAAAGAAAGGGAAAAAGAAAAAGAAAAGGGAAAAAGAAAAAGAAAAGGGAAAAAGAAAAAAAAAAGAAACAAGGAAAAGGAAAAAAGAAACAAGGAAAAAAGAAACAAGGAAAAGGAAAAAAGAAACAAGGAAAAAAGAAACAAGGAAAAAAGAAAAGGAAAAAAGAAACAAGGAAAAGGAGAAAAGAAACAAGGAAAAAAGAAACAAGGAAAAAAGAAACAAGGAAAAAAGAAACAAGGAAAAAAGAAACAAGGAAAAAAGAAACAAGGAAAAAAGAAACAAGGAAAAAAGAAACAAGGAAAAAAGAAACAAGGAAAAGGAAAAAAGAAACAAGGAAAAGGAAAAAAGAAACAAGGAAAAGGAAAAAAGAAACAAGGAAAAGGAGAAAAGGAAAAAAGAAACAAGGAAGGAGAAAAGGAAAAAAGAAACAAGGAAGGAGAAAAGGAAAAAAGAAACAAGGAAAAAGAAAAGGAAAAAAGAAACAAGGAAGGAGAAAAGGAAAAAAGAAACAAGGAAAAAGAAAAGGAAAAAAGAAACAAGGAAAAAGAAAAGGAAAAAAGAAACAAGGAAAAAGAAAAGGAAAAAAGAAACAAGGAAAAAGAAAAGGAAAAAAGAAACAAGGAAAAAGAAAAGGAAAAAAGAAACAAGGAAAAAGAAAAGGAAAAAAGAAACAAGGAAGGAGAAAAGGAAAAAAGAAACAAGGAAGGAGAAAAGGAAAAAAGAAACAAGGAAGGAGAAAAGGAAAAAAGAAACAAGGAAGGAGAAAAGGAAAAAAGAAACAAGGAAGGAGAAAAGGAAAAAAGAAACAAGGAAGGAGAAAAGGAAAAAAGAAACAAGGAAAAAGAAAAGGAAAAAAGAAACAAGGAAAAAGAAAAGGAAAAAAGAAACAAGGAAAAAGAAAAGGAAAAAAGAAACAAGGAAGGAGAAAAGGAAAAAAGAAACAAGGAAAAAGAAAAGGAAAAAAGAAACAAGGAAAAAGAAAAGGAAAAGAGAAACAAGGAAAAAGAAAAGGAAAAGAGAAACAAGGAAAAAGAAAAGGAAAAGAAAAGGAAAAGAAAAGGAAGAAGGAAAAGAAAAAGAAAAGAAAGAAGGAAAAGAAAAAAGAAAGAAGGAAAGGAGAAGGAAAAGAAAAAAGAAAGAAGGAAAGGAGAAGGAAAAGTAAAGCAAAGAAAGAAAGAAAAGAAAAGGAGAGAAGGAAAGAAAAGAAGAAAGAAGAGAAGAAAGAAAGAAAGAAAGAAAGAAAGAAAGAAAGAAAGAAAGAAAGAAAGAAGAGAAGAGAGAAAGAAAGAAAGAAAGAAAGAAAGAAAGAAAGAAAGAAGAGAAGAAAGAAAGAAAGAAAGAAAGAAAGAAAGAAGGAAAGAAAGAAAAAGAAGGAAAGAAGGAAAGAAAAGGAGAGAAGGAAAAGAAAGAAGGAAAAGAAAGGAAAAAGGAAAAGAAAGGAAGAAGGAAAAGAAAGAAAAAAGAAAAGAAAGGAAAAGAAAAGGGAAAGGAAAAGAAAAAAGAAAGAAGGAAAGAGAGAGAGAAGGTAAACATGTTCTTGACAACACATCTGAGATGATTAGTCACCACACTGAATGGGTGCCAATGTTTATGAAACCTATGCAGCCCCGATTTTAAAGTGTCCTGGAAAGAGACGCATGAAAAGCAGAAACTCTCATTTCTCTGCTGCGTCCCCCCCCCCATCTTATTAACGTCAAGAGAGACGCTAGTAGGGACGTGATAAAACATCAATAAAACGTCAAAATGTTATACGTTTTTGAGGCGTCGGTGTATTAAAATTAGCTTAGACGCGGGAGCTTTCTGATCCAGTCAGCTAGCCATTGTTTAAGCTACTCCACAAGGGGGCGATATATAAACTCTACAGGTCTTGTACGGTTACAAGAAGTGATGTTACTTTGCTCATCCCTTGATAGGGCTCCATCTAGTGGTGCTTCCTTATATACGATACGGAATACTGATAGGCCTTCGCAACTTGCATGATAAAAAGAGTTCGTCTATTTATTTCCATCAGAAAAATGTTCTGATTATCGATGCGTTAAAAAGGCATCCATCCCGAGCTGAGAAGCTAGCGAAGGATTAACGGCTGTGACATAAGGGATAACTGGAGCCAACTATAAACGGATACAAAAGAGCATCAGCGACGACGTAGCTCACTCCGGCCCCGTCTAGTCCAGAAGGAACGATCTAAAGTGGGCCAACTTGCGCAATAAATGTTGCAAGCTATATACACTATATACAGTGGTGCTTGAAAGTTTGTGAACCCTTTAGAATTATCTAGATTTCTGCATAAATATGACCTAAAACATCATCAGATTTTCACACAAGTCCTAAAAGTAGATAAAGAGAACCCAGTTAAACAAATGAGACAAAAATATTATATTGGTCATTTATTTATTGAGGAAAAATGATCCAATATTACATATCTGTGAGTGGCAAAAGTATGTGAACCTCTAGGATTAGCAGTTCATTTGAAGGTGAAATTAGAGTCAGGTGTTTTCAGTCAATGGGATGACAATCAGGTGTGAGTGGGCACCCTGTTTTATTTAAAGAACAGGGATCTATCAAAGTCTGATCTTCACAACACATGTTTGTGGAAGTGCATCATGGCACGAACAAATGAGATTTCTGAGGACCTCAGGAAAAGCGTTGTTGATGCTCATCAGGCTGGAAAAGGTTACAAAACCATCTCTAAAGAGTTTGGACTCCACCAATCCACAGTCAGACAGATTGTGTACAAATGGAGGAAATTCAAGACCATTGTTACCCTCCCCAGGAGTGGTCGACCAACAAAGATCTCTCCAAGAGCAAGGCGTGTAATCGTTGGCGAGGTCACAAAGGACCCCAGGGTAACTTCTAAGCAACTGAAGGCCTCTCTCACATTGGCTAATGTTAATGTTCATGAGTCCACCATCAGGAGAACACTGAACAACAATGGTGTGCATGGCAGGGTTGCAAGGAGAAAGCCACTGCTCTCCAAAAAGAACATTGCTGCTCATCTGCAGTTTGCTAAAGATCACGTGGACAAGCCAGAAAGCTATTGGAAAAAATTTTGTGGACGGATGAGAACAAAATAGAACTTTTTGATTTAAATGAGAAGCATTATGTTTGGAGAAAGGAAAACGCTGCATTCCAGCATAAGAACCTTATCCCATCTGTGAAACATGGTGGTGGTAGTATCATGGTTTGGGCCTGTTTTGCTGCATGTGGGCCAGGACGGCTTGCCATCATTGATGGAACAATGAATTCTGAATTATACCAGCGAATTCTAAAGGAAAATGACAGGACATCTGTCCATGAACTGAATCTCAAGAGAAGGTGGGTCATGCAGCAAGACAACGACCCTAAGCACACAAGTCATTCTACCAAAGAATGGTTAAAGAAGAATAAAAAAGTGAATGTTTTGGAAAGTCCTGACCTTAATCCAATGGAAAGGTTGTGGAAGGACCTGAAGCGAGCAGTTCATGCGAGGAAACCCACCAACATCCCAGAGTTGAAGGGAGAAGCAGCAATTTGTGTGGAAACTGATCGTTAGGGCTTAATTACTCCATATCTTCATTATTAATTATAATTCTGCAAATTTGGGTAGAAGCTACATGCACCACAAGCAGACCGACCTGCCTGCCAAAAAGAATAAAAATTCAGTGAAGACCTGAGAGGAGAAGAAGCGATTTTCATGAAACATGGACGACGCCAGACGGACAACACACGATGGCAAAGTTGGCAGGATGAACTAATTTTGAATTCATCAATTTTGAATCCTAAACCCGAGTTCAACTTTTCTATACAAGCCATCTTCCTCTTAAAAATAAATACAAAAAAAGCGCCAAGTTATCGGATGAATACACAAGTCTGATGCCCTTCATCATCCAATCACCCAACATTCTTGACCTCGCCGGGTGGGCAGTGCTCCAGGCTCCGGAGGAGAAGGCGGGACATCCCCTCCCCCGGGCTCTAAAACGGCGCCCTGCGAAGAGGACTCTTCTTGATTTGAGTCTCACGGCGACTGGCGCCAAGTTCCCGTATCTTTGTTCCAAGGTGGCACGTGTAGACCAATGAATGTTTTAAACCAACCTCATGTTGGGTTCAAATTCCATCTAGTCTCTGCTGTTGGTTCAGCGTCACGGTTCATGTCCCGGTACCTTACAGGAGGATGAGTTCCATTATCGATCTGAACAGGTTGACCTTCAGGTGTCTGGTCAGGTCCGAGTGCCATATTTTATTGATGTCATTGCAGGCTTTCCAAGCCAGCGCCTGATGAATCCTCAAGTCTTTAAAAGGAGGAGGAGTCCATTATAATAAACGCCCTTCAGTAGAATTTTAAAGGAAGCTGGGGATAAAACGCTTGAACGCTTGTGCTTTACAGAGGTCAAAATTTTTTTAAAAAGGGCAGAAAATTCACCTATACGGCTCTGCTCATGTAAAGACCTAGATTTAAATAAATAAATAAATAAATAAATCTGCTTTAAAATCAAGCGTACACCGCCACAACACAGAACCTACATCATTTTAAAACAGATTAACTGGCATTCTTGGATACTAGATGTGTCTTTGCACTATTTTTTTTTTTAACTAACTGGTGGGTTGAATGATGAATTGGTTTCAGGAACCCACCAGGTGCTGCGTCGATACATCCTGTAGAGATGAGGCAAACCGGTGTGGGCTGATTTTACACAAATTATTGCACCTTAAAACAAAAATCGCAGACGTTATTTTGAACATTTTCTGGACAGCCCGGGGAATCAGGACAGGAAACGCTTTCAAAAGGTATTGTTACTCTGTAGGGCGTCAGTGGCGACGGAGCGAGTGCTTCAGATTCAGACGGACTATTTATTAATTAAAAAGCTGCAAAGACGGAGCTTGTGTGAAGCTGCCCAGCTTAGTCTGTGCTAAAACGTTTAGAAAAGGACAGATGGGATTCAGTGTGTGTGTGTGTGTGGGGGGGGGGGGGGGGGGGGGGGGATATGAACTGACCACTTCATGTATGGAGCGGTTGAAGGTGTCGTCCTCGGTGAGGATGAGGAGGATGATGAGGGCCATGTAAACATGGTGGGAGTTTCTGTTCTCCACATGATAGAGGATCTCCAGAATCGGCATCACCTGGTGAACAGAGAGAGAGACAGAGAGAGAGAGAGAGACAGACAGACAGACAGACAGAGAGGGGGAGGAAAGAGAGAGAGAGACACACAGATGGGAAGAGGAAACAGACATAGCAGAGAGAGACACACACAGATGGGGAGGCCGGGTGAGAGAGAGACAGAGAGAGAGTGTGCAAGGAGAGACAGACAGACAGAGAGGGCGAGAAGAGAGAGAGACAGACAGATAGGGAGAGGAGAGACATAGCAAGGAGAGAGAGTGACAGACAGATGGGGAGGGGGGAGAAAGACAGAGAGTGCAAGGAGAGACAGACAGACAGAGGGGGAGGAGAGAGAGAGACAGATGGGGAGAGGAGACAGACATAGCAAGGAGAGAGAGACAGGGAGAGAGAAAGAGGAGAGAGCAGACAGACAGAGCAACGTGAGAAACACACGGGAGAGAAAGAGAGCGCAGACAGAGCAAGGAGAGAGAAACAGACAGAAGGGGAGAAGAGAGAGACAGACACAGGTGGGGAGAGGAGACAAACATAGCAAGGAGAGAGAGACACACAGGGAGAGAGAGAAAGACAAATGGGGAGAGGAGAGAGAGCAGACAGACACAGAGGGGGAGGGAGAGAGAGCGCGCGCAGACAGACAGAGCAAGGAGAGAGAGAGACCAAGGAGACAGACAGACAGAGAGGGGGAGAAGATGGGAAGAGGAGACAGTCACAGCAAGGAGAGAGAGAGAGAGAGACACACACAGACACAGATGGGGAGAGAGAAAGAGAGACAGACAGGGAGAAAGAGGAGACAGACAACAAGGAGAGAGACAGACAGACAGCAAAGAGAGAGCAGACAGAGAGCAAGGAGAGAGAGAGAGGGGAGAGACACACAGACGGAGAGGGGAGAGAGAGAAGAGACAGACAGACAAGGAGAGAGAGAGACAGCAAGGAGAGAGAGAAAGAGAGGGAGTGGAGACAGACAGACCAAGGAGAGAGAAAAGACACAGACGGGGAGAAGAGAGAAAAAGAGGAGATACAGACAACAAGGAGAGAGAGAGAGACAGACACACACAGATGGAGAAAGAGAGCAGACAGACACAGAGGGGGAGAGGAGAGCGTG